>NW_017715489.1:0-36308 GCF_001865875.1 Lupinus angustifolius
GAGAAGAACTGGCTCGTACAATGTTGAACGAAACTAACCTCCCAAAATATTTATGGGAAGATGTAGTAAGTACTACTTGTTATGTTTCGAACCGAGTTCTCATAAGACCTATTCTGAAGAAAACCCCCTATGAACTATTTAAAGGTAGAAAACCAAACATTTATCATTTGCATGTATTTAGTTGTAAATGTTTTGAATTAAATAATGGAAAGGATAACTTGGGCAAATTTTATGCAAAAGCAGATGAAGGCATCTTCCTAGGCTACTCTCTTACGAGTAAAGTTTACATAATTTTTAATAAAAGAATTCATGTATCTTTTGATGAAACCAATCTTGAGATAAAGGATGAGTTAACTCATGAAGATGAATTATGGTGAAGTTCTTCTTCAAATGAAATTTCTATTATTGAATCTACAACTGATATTGAGCAATTGAAAATGAATGTTAACCTACCATCTCAAGAGGAGCGAGCATACTCATTCGGATTTACCAAAAGAGTGGAGAACTCTTTGATACCATCCAATTGACAATATTATTACTGAATTAAATACGAGTATCACAACCCGACGAATGCTTGATAAAGCTTGTCTTAACATGACCTTCGTCTCTCAAATCAAGCCCTCCAAGATTGATGAAGCAATCGAGGATGAACACTGGATTCTTGCTACGCATGAAGAATTAAACTAGTTTGAGAGAAACAAAGTTTGGGAACTTATTCCTAGACCTAAAAATATGCATGTTATTGGAATTCGGTGGGTATTTAGAAATAAATATGATAAAAATGATATTATAGTTAGAAATAAAGCTAGACTAGTAGCCCAATGATACAACCAGGAAGAAGGTATCGATTTTGATGAAACTTTTGCTCCAATTGCTAGACTCGAAGCTATTAGGCTATTACTTGCATATGCTTGCTCTTTGAATTTTCAGTTATATCAAATGGATGTAAAGAGTGCTTTCCTCAACGGCTACATTCAAGAAGAAGTGTCTGTTGAACAACCTTCTGGTTTTGAAGATTACAAACATCCTTCTTATTTCTACAAATTAAAAAAGCTCTTTATGGCTTAAAGCAAGCTCCTCGTGCATGGTATGATCGTCTAACTAAATTTCTACTTGAAAAAGGTTTCAACAAAGGAAAGGTCGACACTACTCTCTTCATAAAGAAAATAAATCATCATACTCCACTTGTTCAAATTTATGTAGATGATATTATTTTCGGTTCTACTAATGAGTTGTTATGTAGTGAATTTGGCAATATGATGCAAAGAGAGTTTGAAATGTCTATGATGGGGAAGTTAAATTACTTTCTTGGATTACTAATCAAACAGCTTGACAATGGTATTTTTGTAAGGCAATCCAAATACTGCAAAGATTTGCTAAAAAAATTTGACATGGATGGATGCAAGCAAATAGCTACTCCTATGGGATCTAGAACATACATCGATACGGATGAAGCAGGAAAATCCATCGAGATATCAAAGTATCGAGGTATGATTGGATCTCTTTTATAATTGACTGTCAGTAGACCTGATATCATGTTTAGTGTGTGTTTGTGTGCTCGTTATCAATCCCAACAAAAAGAATGACACTTAGTTGTTGTTAAGAGAATCATGAAATATCTTAAAGGCACAACTAATGTTGGACTGTGGTATCCAAAAGAAAGTATATGTGACTTGGTTGGATATTCAAATTCAGATTTTGCAGGATGCAAAACTGAGAGGAAAACTACAAAGTGGTGCTTGTCATATTTTAGGAAATACTTTAGTTTCTTGGTCATGTAAGAAACAAGCATGTGTAGCCCTAAGCACTGCTGAAGCTAAATATATTGCAACATGTAGTTGTTGCGCCCAAGTATTGTGGCTTAAGCAACAATTACGAGATTATGGCTTAGATTTGGGTTGCACTCCTCTAAAATGTGACAATACTAGTGCAATAAACCTCACAAAGAATTTGGTTATGCATTCAAGAACCAAACACATTGAGATAAGGCATCACTTCCTTAGGGACCATGTCCAAAAGAAGGATGTGTCTGTAGAATTTGTTGATACTTATAACCAACTAGCAGATATATTCACTAAACATTTGGCAAAAGAACCTTTCTATAAAATTAGACGAGAATTATGCATTCTTGATGAAACATATTTAACTTAAGTGCCTATATAAATTTATATGTAAGCTTCATTATATCTATTTCATGCCTACTTGAACTTAAATGTGTTTATTAATATTTAAAAATTTTAATTTTTGGATTAAAAATCATTTTCATAGCTTAATTTTTCCTAAAAATAAGTTTTTCTAGGGTCAGTAATCGATTACACTGGAGAGTAACCGATTACAAGGTCGAACAGCGTATTTTAGTAACCAATTACCCAAAGTGAGTAATCGATTACTCTGAGTTGCTGTTTGAAAATTTTAAAATTTTTAATTTGAGTAACCGATTACTCTGCGCTGTTATATATATATATATATATTGTACATTTTTAAACTTTTTCAAACTCATCTTGCTCACTCAACTCATGCTCTATCTTTCTCAAAACCTAAAGTCTTCGTTTTTGATCTGTTTTAAGTGATTTCTGTATCTATTCTTATCACATTTTTACTCCTAAACACTTCTAAATCTTCATTTTCGTGTTTAGTAACCTAAATCAAAAACACTCAAATCTCCAAAACCTCAAAACCTAAACCTTCAAAACCGAAAAATCCATGGCTTCCTCTTCAAAAACCAAGAAGCAACGCACCTCCACGACTCAAAAGAGGCAAGGAACTACTTCTATGGAGTCCAACCCTCTGGAACGACGCAAAGTGTTTGAAGAACACTTCCATGGATGTATCATTTTCACTCCAAAATTCGGTAATGTTGGAAATTTTGAGTTTGGAGATTTTCTTTTCCCTTATCTTTTACGTCAACAAAAAATTTTTGAGTTTTGTTGTGAGACAAATGAAATTTATCCAGAACTTGTGCGAGTATTTTACTGTAACTTGAACTTTCGGAAAAATCATCTTACTTCTTATGTCAAAGGAAAATACATTCTTTTGGATCTTAAAACCTTTAGTTCATTGTTATATAACATACCCTCTCAAGATAGCATAACGGGTTACAGCCTTGTGTGTGAATGGGATAATTATGATCGGAAGGATTTTTATCATACTTTATGCAGACTTTCAAAAAGAGAAATATAAATGCGTAAGCAACAGGGCTTTGGCGAGACCGTCAAAAATCGAGACACCCTATCTTCTGGATATCTCAAGCTTTAGGACCATTTGCTTCATTATTTTTTGAGCTATGTCATCTTACCAAAATTTTCAAATAAAATAAGTGACATAGAACTCCAATTGATGGATGCTTTAAAGTTTAACATCAAGATTAATTGGGCTCTAATGATAATGAGACAAATGTGGAATGTTAGAGGTACTCAAAGTCCTTTGCCATATGCAAACTTCATAACCAACATTCTTCAACATTTTGGTGTTTCTACAAATGGTGAAACAAAGGTGTCTTTGAATCTTCGAGAAATCCAAATTGATGTGGAAGTGATCCAAAAAATGGGTTTCACCCAAGACCCTCGAACCCGCACCTATAAACATAAAATTGATAAACCGACTGCTACTGCTAATCCATCTGAACTTGAACCTCCTAACCCTCCTGAACCACAACCGTCTGAGTTTCATGCTCAATCGCCCTCATCTACTGCCATGCCTACGAACCAAATGGTTATGGATGAGTTGTTTTCTCTCCGAGGCTACATCACTAACCGGATGCATGCTCTTGACTCTCAGAATCAACAAATTCAATATGAACTTCATTGCTTCTCCTCTAGGATGGATAGCATGGATATTAATGAAGACAATTCGGATCCTGAGTCTTAGAATATCTGTTGTTAGGATTTTCTGGTTGTATTATTTTCAAAATTCGGACAAATTTTTAATTCTACTTATTTATTGTTTTTGAGTTATTGTTGCATATTCCTGGACAAGTTACTTTATGATGTTTTGTGCTTTATTATTCCATTCCTGGATACATGTTTGAAACATCTTATTTATGCACTGCAATACTTGCTTATCTATATCTTGATCCATACATGAGTATATGACATCATATTGATATATCTTGATTATATAAGTATATGTATGCTATATATATATTGTGATGGAATCTCTTTCCTTTTCTACTTTTTGATGAAGTCAAAAGGGGGAGAAATGTTGGGGGAAGTGTATTTTCTGTAAAAGTATTTCAGGCACATTACTTCAAAAGAAAGGGGGAGCATACAAAATAGGGGGAGCATACTCAAGTCAAACTTCGACATATCTCAAAGTATGCTGCTCTCAAGAAAACTACACTGTCAAGAAGATCTTGGTTTGTCATCATCAAAACATGGGAGATTGTGAAGAAGATCTTTGCTCCTGACCTTGGCAAGGTTTTGATGAAGACACCAACATCACCAAAAAGAAGAAAAGGAAGATTACTTATGAAGACCAAGAAGATTAAAGCTTCAAGACAATTAGTCTAAGTCTAAATAGGTACTTCTATCCTATACTCTTTAATATACTAAAGTAGTCATGCTCAAAATATTTTAAAAGGAATTGAAACACTTCAACTTTTAAATGAAAACATTTTTCAAACTACTGTGTAACAAGTTACTGAAATTTGAGTATCAGGTTACATGAGTGAGAATTAGTTATCCAACAATATTTAAATTGGAGTAACCGATTACTCAAATTTGAGTAACCGATTACTCTAAGTGAATTTCAAATTCACTGTTGGACAGAGAGTTTGAGTAACCGATTACTCAAGTGAGTAACCGATTACTCAATGTAATTTTTCAAAACGGATGTTTGGATAATCAATTACCCACTTGTTGTAATCAGTTACTGAGATCTGTTACATCAGTTTTTCAGATTTGAAACTCAAGGGTTTTCATCCCAAACGAAATGTCTTCATTCCAAACAATTTCTACTCTTTCATAAAGGTACAATGACTGATTGGAAAGTCTATTTAAAGGTCTTAGAACTCACAATGCAAACAATTCTTTGAACAACTCTTTCATAACTCTTTCACACTTTTCTCACAACTTTCGTACACTTTTCTGAAATAGTTTTTTGCACTTCTAGCAACTTGAACTCAAACTTTCAAAGCTACTTTTTTAGTTGCTTGAAGTAAAGTGTTTTAAATTTTTTTAACTTAAAGAGCATTATTACTAAGTATACAAAAGAGTTGATTGGATTGTAAGTGTTATTATATTTCGTACTTGTAAAGGCAATCCAAGCTATCATTCAAATTCTTCATTCATTGTAATTACTTTCTTTCACAGGGTGTGAATAGAAAGGGGATATAGTTACTTGGAAATGTATTTTCCAAGGTGATAAGTATTAGTGAGTGTGTAAGGTACATAGAGATCTCGGGGTGAGATATTTTAATTACAACTCATAATATTTAGTGGAAAATCTCTTGTGCTGCAACTGGACATAGCCTTCGGTGGACAAGAAGGTGAACCAGTATAAAATCTTTGTGTACTCTCTTTTCCATTACCTCTTTGATTTATTCTTGTTTATTTTCTATAATATTACCCACTGCACTTTAACTCTTCATTTTGCAGAAAAAGTGGTCATAATTTCTAGTCAACTAATTCACCCCCCTCTTAGTTGCAATCTCAGTCTTACACATATTAGTCGCGTGAAGTCGGACCAACTACAGATGATGATTTATATACAAGAGATGATCATGATAAAGGGCTTTGGGTAAATCAATATGCTCCTCTAGACAAGGATAACCCTAAAAGACAAAAACAATCAAAGAAAAGGAAAAAATAGAGGCAAGTAGCCTTTGTATAATTTTGATTGTTTGTAATTTATATAATATTGTTTTTTTGTAATTTGTGTAATTTTTTTATTTGTAATTATGTACTCTATCAAAATATAATTGGCATGATATTCCTTGTTTGTTTTTTTATTGTATTGATGTTTAATAAAACAAACTTATGACCTGTATTAATGTGTCTGTGTTGTTGAGAATGTTTGTTCTGATAATAAATGTATATGCAAGTATTAATTTATATAAATCAACAGCAAATTCTAGAGGAAGCCCTGACATGCATTGTTGTAAAGGATAACTACAACGTTTTTTTATAGAAAGCGTTGTCGTACATTATCAATACAACAACGCTATGCAAGTGATGCGCGGTTGTATTAAGGTGTTGTTTGAGAAAATTTATGAATATTACAACAGCGCTTTTATGTTATTGCGCTGTTAAATATATGAACTTCAACCGCGCAAGTAAAAGCGCTGTTAATAAGACCTGTAAAATGCACTGTTTATTTAAGTATATGACAGTGCTTTGTGGATGATGCGTTGTTGTATTGATCCACTATATGACAACGCTCTGTGAACGATGCGCTGTTGTATTGATCCACTATATGACAACACTTTGTGGACGATGCGCTGTTGTATTGATGTACTATATGACAGCGAGTTTTATGTGTTGCGTTGTGGTATATAATCAATACAACAACGTTTTTGAAATGCCGATGACCATATACTATTGCGGTCAAATAGAAAACGCATGAAAGCGTTTTTATACATATAAAATAAGCACTGTTGAATGACAACTCTGGCGTAGTGGACATAATGTTTTAATATTTTGGGTCAAGATATGATGTCAAACTTTTATACTTCTTTCACTTAGTACATGAAAGAAATATCTCTTATTGTTTGGACTCTTAAATCTAAATATATAGGGAGAGTAAATATACGAAACTTATTCTTTTAAGCGAATGTGATGCTTCCAGATTTGAAAATATGACATTGAGGCCTTAACGGTTACACTCATGGTCATCCTCTTAAATATGATTACTATCCAAAGATGTGGACCAAAAAGATTGGTGGAATCACTTTTTGGATATCCAAACTCAATCCGGGTTACTTCATTTTAATTATTTTTATATGTTTTAATATAATTTAGTTACTACATTTATAATTTTTATTTATTTTAATTCTCGTGTTTTTTAGTTTTTAGTTCCTGTATCTTTAGCCGCTTCCATCTTAGTCTTTACCATTAATTTGGATGGGCTATGCTAACGTAAGTGGATTAAAACCAGCAGGTTTTTTTGTCCCTACTTTTATGGATGAAGCTAAATTTTGTCGTTGTGTTTTCTTTTGTAAGGATTTAGTCTCCCATGTTTGCAATTTTTATCCAAAATTTACAGCAGCGACAAAAATCAAATCCCACTAAAAATGCAAGGATTAAAAACTTTAAAAACAAAACACATGGACAAAAGTAAAACATGTGATGGGGCATAAATCATATTGATGTCTATTTTCTATGTTGCATGCATATTAAAACCTAGGTAACCAATAGATGAACAAGGTAACCAAATGTCATTACATGTTATCTTCTGTGTGATATTGTGTGACACTTGACTATTTATTAATGAAGAGAATTCTTACTCCTAATAGATATATGGAAATGATGAGATGCACCAATAAATATATAAGAAATATAAAAAGAATAGCTCCTATATCAATAGAATAACATAGTGTCTTGGCATTTTAATACTTAAAATTGTTTGAGAGATTGATTATCTGACTCTAAGATTTCGTTAATATAATAAGTACCTCTTGATGAAAAACAAATATAATATTTAATGAAAGGATAAATAAGATAGAAGTCACATTTTAATTTTAGTAGACTAAGAAAACAATTTATCTTTTGATACGAGAATATAGTTAATATAATAGAGTGATTGAATAATAATTCTTATTAGTATGTAAGAAAACTCAATCCCTGTATCAAATTAATATTATTATTTTAAAATGGCATGCCTCATCTTTTTTTTGAAATATCCATACTACTACATAGCTTATTTTCCAAGTAAATTTTCTCTTCATGTGATCAGCTGATAAGTTTGGTAGCATTGATTCAATAGATTAGGCAAGGAAGAAAGTCCTATCTGACATCAAAGATTAGACAATGAGCAATGTGAATGTGCGTGCAGTCAGGGTCAGGCGGGTCCATTGAATTTGACATTTGGAGAAGAATGTATGTCTGAAGTCTGAACTCTTGAGAGACCATAAAGCACTGTCTTTATGGGTTTACCCAATCAATTATCTGAGGTGGATTGATTTTGGATCAAGTGCATGGTGGGTCACCATTAACCTTCTAGGTAACGTGCACTGCCTTATTGCCAGACATTAGACAATTTATGTATGGCACCTGAGGAAGTGGTCCATCTTTTTTTGCTATAAAACAAGATTTTGGTTACTATAGTCTTCCTGTAAAATAATATAAGATATTCTTTTTACTTGATAACAACTCTTTAACTCACTCGTTGTCACCATCATTCTCTTAATGTTAGCTTAGTTGATGCAGAACACAAATCAATTTGTAAACAAAATCCCTTAGCACAATGAATGCAGATCTAGATCACCCAGATGTTTAGGCTCCATAATCTTAAGTATGCTCTCCCCAAGGAGAAAATGCAAACAGTTGTACTTATTACAACAATGGATAACATAAATAGAATAAGAGTGTAATATTCATGTACTGATAGTGCATAAATTAATTTATATACAATCAATGTATATTCACCATTCATTTGTATTACTTTTTTTACTTAAGAGTTAATGATGATTAAAAATTAATAGTGACTGATGGAATGCCAATGATCAATTTATATTGTTGACACTTATACTTGTTGCAGTGAATTGTGTTAGAAATATATTTTAGTATTTTGGAATAATATTGTATTGGACACTACAACAAATTTTACATTTTGTGGAGGTTTTTTGTGGAGATTATTGAAACTTCCACAAATAAATCAAACCAGGCGGACAGGTTAATTAACTAAACATACAATCGAGGTTTTTATTCAACCTCCACTATCAATCTACTAATATTACTTTCCAATTACAAAACCTAAATCATAAATCTATTCTCTATCTCCAAGTAAGAAAACCTAAATCCTTCTTTTACTCTCCTCTCTCTGTTTGATATCCTCTTAAAGTTCATATATGATTTGTATTTTATGAAGCTCGTTTCCATTTTTGAATTCTGATTGTTTCCTTTCCCTTTAGTCAGTATGAAGCATTTTATTTGTTATAGGCTTATTCATTTGGCTACTTGTTTTAGCGTTTTCTTTCCCGATTAAGCATTTGCGTCTATCATAGAACTATTATTTGGATTTCAAATTGAGTTACAAGTTTCAATCTTTTACTTGATTCAAATAGATAGCCATATAAAAAGACTTTATGAGGATCTAAACAACTTTGCTGAAAATCTAAAGCAAGGTAAAATAACCTTGTAATTTGCATTCTCATGCATTTAATGTCACATATGCATAATTTTTTTTCAAATTAACCTATAAAATTAGTATGATCTGCTAGTCCTATTGCCATATTGTTTTTGGTTAAAAAGTTTACCAAAAAAAGAATCAAGCGAAAAAGTCCAAACAAATAATTGTATTTACAAGGGAAGTAGATATGTCTCAACCCCACTATCAATGCTACTAATGGGAACATGGCTTGTTTTCATAATGATTATGTGAAGCAGATTTCGGTGATGATTACTTTTTCTTTATTTCCGAGTTTATGATTTTGAAGTTTGAATTAGTATAAATATATTTTATTATCTTTGATTTTTGTTATATTTATAGAGTTTGTTGGTTAGGTGAATGATGTAGTGATTATGTATAACTCTTTACACTTAACAATGTGTAGATATATTAAGGTGGGAAGTAGATATTTAGAGTTCTCAACTTGGAAAATAAGGTTCAAATATGAGGACGAGAGTGAGTAGATTTAGCCTATTGGTATTACCATTTCATATGAACTAGGCAAAGAAATCCTAGACTAACGACAGTTTATGTCTACTTGTTTTAATCTCTCATGCAAGACTGTATTAGAAGTTAGGTGAATGGCCAATTTGTTATTATCACATAGATTACAAATACCGTTTTTTGCATCACAAAAGTTCACTCCCTTCATTAGTCTGTGTGCTTCTTTACTTCCTTGCTCTATAGTTTTTTTTCTCACTTTTGTGCCGATAAGATAAGATTTTGTTGATCAATTGTCTCGGCACTTATGTTTGGATATATTTTTTGGACATCAATCATGGTTTTTTATTTATTTAGAAAAGTTCAATTTTGAATTGTTTTTACACTTATGTTTGGATTAAGTTGTCTATACTAGTCTTCAGAATATTATTTAGCTACAAATTTTCAATACCATTTTGCCTACATGTTGTTAATTGTAGATGCTTAGCAGTAATTATTAATATTTTTTATTGTTCCAACTAATTGTTTTTATTTTATTATTTCAGTCAAATGATTATGCACGTATGCCTGAAGCTTTGGGTGCAAGAAAATCAAATGGAACTCGCAACATTTATGATATTTATTAAGTATTTTATTTTTAAAGTGTCATATGAGACTACTTTTAGTTTTTTGAGATTTTATGGTGTATTTGGATTTATAATGAAGGATGAATTATAACTTTTCAACTCTGTTACGCTACCTTGGTTATTTGAAATGAAATTTTATTATTGCTAAGAACATTTATATTTAGTATTGTATATTTAAATAATAATTATAAATTAATGTGACTAAAGTTATAAAAATTATGAAATTAAATTGAGGTTGAAATCCTCTAGAAACATATAATAGTTAGTTTTCAACAGATCTCCATATGTTAGTTCGAGTAGTGGAGGTTGAAAATCTCCATAATTATCTTTCTCAAACAGTGGAGGTTTAAAGTCTCCATGGTAAACACTATAAAAACCTCCTCATAATGTAGATAAATACTACAAAAACTTCCTCAAATAGTGGAGGTTAAAAACCTCCACAAATAAACCGCTGCAATTTTATTGGTACCGGAGGTTTTTTAAAACCCCCGCAAAATGCTTCTAGTGGGCATAACTGTGGAGGTTTTTGAAACCTCCGCTAATTATATAGTGGAGATTAAAAACCTCCGCTAACTACAAAATATGTTGTAATGTGATAATAATTAGTTTAAACTCACTTACGTTTTGCATAACAAACAATCACGTAAATTCAATTTTCATGATTAAAATATATGTAAAATAGATTAGTTAGTTAGTTTGGAGTTAGATATAGTTAAATCTGTTGTATTTTTTATATAATAGGTTGGTTAACTTATTTGTAATTCAATTCAATACATGTTTTTCTTACTCTTTAATTTCTAATATGATATTATAGCAATGTAATTATGTCATCCATGGTATGTTGCTTATTCATCAAACTTACAATATCCAACTTCATGACTTTCAATGACGCTTGAAGCTTCATCACCTTATCATCTTTTCATTATCAGCAAGAAAAAACTCCATTTCTTAAAAGAAGAGGAAGCACAATTTTAATATAGTCAACAACCGTGGCCTCTTTTGCAAGATCTGCATCTGTAATATGGCTGTCAATTGCTTCTATATCCAAAGGTTTCATATGAGACTATGAGAGAAACTTTGGAATAACTAGAGTTGAGGAAGGGTGCAAGAGCAACAACATTGCAAATATGTAATCAGTACAATAATCTCTCTTTCTTATCATTCGTTTTTACAATTTTCATATTTTCTATTTCTCTCCATTCTTTTTTATATTCTTGAGGCAAATATTATCCATATTTCATCATATTATTCTATTGTTATTCTTGAGAAAATATTGCTTATATTTCATCATATTCTTTTCTTGTTATTCACGAAGCCAATATTATTCATAATTCATTATATTCTTCTCTAGTTATTCTTGAACAAACATTTTTCATATTTCATTATATTCTAGATTTCTTTCATTCTTTGGCCAAGAAACCAAGATGGTATTCTTGAGCATTGTATTCTTGAAGAAGTAATGTTCATATTTCATCAAGTTCTAGATTTCTCTCGTTCTTTGGCCAAGAAACCAAGATAGTATTCTTGCGCAATAAAATCATTTGATCTTTTCTTTCGTGTATTGGTTTTTTATGAACAACATCATTAATTTCAATTTCAATTCATTTTATTCTAAGAATTCTTCTATTTTTTCGATTAATTCACTTAGCACAACTTTGCTAATTTCATGTGCTATATTTTGAATAATTTTTCTCTCTATTGAAATTTCTTCATTGAATATTTCAACTTGAGTGATAATAAATTTGGTTATACATTCCTTCAATGGTCAAGAATATTATGTAGAACTTGAAGTTGTAGACCTTATACCAAAAGGCTTTGGAGTCTTCTCCATTCAATCATTTTTGTCCAAGTTGGAAGTTGTCAACATCTACTCTCCAACTTCGGGTTAGTGTTATAATATATTTTTGCATTTTGGGTTAATATTTTATTGAGTTAATAATTAATTTAAACTCACTTACCTTTTGTGTAACAAACAATCATTATAAATTCAATTTCTTTGATTAAAATATGTGTAAAATAGATTAGTTAGTTAAGAGTTAGGTAGAGTTAGTCTCTTGTATTTTCTATATAACAAGTTGGTCAATTTTTTTGTAATTCAATTAATGTATTCATTCATTCTATTCATTCAATTTATTGAATCAATGAAACACACATCATTTTTTCCTTTTAATTTCTAATAACATGATAGTTGACATACTCCCCACCATAAAATGGATGGATACATGACCATTTGGGTTATAACTCTTGATTACAAGATTATATTATTTAGAAGAAAGGTTTTAAATTTAGGTTGGTGACTATGTTAAGATTTTGGGAGTTGTTCAAATCGCATAATGACCACAAATGTTTGAAATATCAAAATTTTGAATGTTCTCTAAATCGTGCTTAGGAGTCAGGACTATAACATGTATGTCACATAAATATTATGCGTAGAAACTTGAGGCAACTACTATTTTCAAATAATTTTTCGGAACATGTTAATGTCAAACTTTTTGCAAGTATAATTGGTGGATAATGTGACATTTCTGGTATAGGAATTCTCTATTGTAAGAAATTTAAAGAACATCTTATGACTTGGCTGATTTCGGTTTTGTTCTATCTCCATGGTCATGTGCGTTCTCTTCATATGTTATATCTTGAATTTAATAAAAAGTAAGAATTTTCCAATGATATTACAGTTACCGATTTCTGATCGTCGGAGTATGTGTTTCACCCTGGTCAAATGGATGCCCATTGACCGGATTGGACTACTCAATAAAGGCCGAGCCAGAGCAATTGGCGAAACCCTGTGTCACCAAGACTCGCCAGAGCAATTGGCCGACTAAGCCCGCCATAGAAATTGTACCATCACCGGACACCACTCTAGACCAGTACAAAGGCACGTTTCTGTCATCCACCTGACACATTGCCATGACCTACTACACGTCTCCTACAACTCTCACCTAACCCTCTACACTACGACAAATGTAGGCCTATAATGAAACTACCACAACCTATGGCAGGTTATAAGTCAATTATGCATAGTGTATGGCCTCACCAAACCGTCCTACACACATAAAGTTGCCCCCTTCTCTACAAGAGACAAGCCGACATGCTCAAATGGTTGGCCACGACAACAACATCCAACAAAGAACCCTTCTTCTACATCAACTATAAATAGGGGCTTTTCCCCTCAACAAAGCAGACACACGAAACCACTCAAGACAAAACTCAAGAGAGGCTACTCTCGACTCCTCAAATATCTCATATTCAAATATCTCATATACACTAGGGCATTGGTCTCCCCAATCTCTGTCCGTACTCTATAATATCTTGAGTGTCCTATTTGTACATTCTATGAACTATGTATTCCCCCTTTAGTCATCTATTGACTTGATCGTCAAAGAACCTTTTCATGTACCTCCCCTGGTGGGCCCAAGCATACTTCAGGTGTCTCAGGCTTCCGCCAATCTATAGGAGCAAAGTCCCCCCTCGGAGGACATCGTCGCATCAAGGACATCATCGCGTCAAGCCTCTCGTCCCAACAAGCTCCATCTAAAAGACCTATCCTCTCACACCCGAAGACCTGTGTGAGGCCTTCTAGCTCGTCTCGTTCTTCATGCGATAGAGCGGGAGGACATTGGTACCGTCTGTAGGGACTCACACCATGGTTACTACCATAAATCCAGTGCACCATCCTAGTCAAATCAAAGCAGCACCTATCTATCAAAAGGCCTCATCGCGACAATACCCTCTCCAACAACCCTCATTCTCACATTCAACCTTCCAACCAGACTAGCAAGATTTATGAAAACGCTACAGAACCACCTCCGAAAAATAAACAACTACTACTACTCATAGAAAAGCAAGAATAACTTATCCATTAGCAAGCACGAAGGTTGGAATAACTCTACTAGTCGAAAGCGGAATCAAGCTACAAACCACCGCCGCCAAGCGTTGAATCCGCCTTTCATTCTCAACTGGCCTACAGACCACCAGCCTCTCGGTCAGAAGCTACCTTCGACAAGAGAAACTCCTGTAGAGCCAAACATTTCTTCACGACAGCCATCATGTCCTACACGATGCTAAAGCAACTGACTGGACTAACCAGTGTCGAGTAATATGATGGGAAATCGATCCCCAAAATCATCTAGACGCCTTTGAGGCCTCTATGCTCTTCCATGGAGCCACAAACTCCATCATGTGTCGAACGTTTCCACTCACTCTAAAACGCACAACTTTGCAATGGTTTACTAGACTGGCACCCAATAGTATTGATAAGTGGACCACCTTGCCAGAGAAGTTCATCGTCCGATTTACTGCCAGTAAAGAGCAACCCAGATCATCCTACATCCTGAATAGAATTTGTCAGGAGTCGCATGAGTCTATCTAGACATACTAGGATCACATCAACATCGAGGCCATGAAGGTCCGCACACTGACTCCCAACGTCACAATACACTTGTTGGTGATGGGCTTACTGCTCAGCCTCTTAAAGATGGAACTCTCCAAAGATATGGTTCACGCCATGGAGGACGTCACTCCATAGCACAACAATTCATCAACCTAAAAGAAACTCCAAATGCACAACCAGTGTCCGGCTATCACGCAGGTGACCACTCTTGGCAAAACAAAAAACCCCACTCTATAGAACATTCTCGGAACGATCGCCCTAAATAAGACCTATCTTAGGTTTATAAATCACCAAAGTATACAACCTACACACCCCTTAAAACTGGTCGTACCAAAATATTACGAGAATTAATATCCGCTCACTTAATCCAACTTCCAAAGCCAAACCCAATCAAGAAGATACGACCATAGGACTTGTCAAGATTCTGTGAATAGATCTTTTGGACACATGACCAACGACTGCAGCCAACTACAGGATACCAGAGAAGACCTAATTCAGGTAGGGCACCTCTTGTGCTTCATCGCAGGCTTGGAGCAGCGAAGATAATACTCTCGCACTCGACGACCATCTCCCTCAAAGAGATGTTCACCCTACAGGCCACCGCAAAGACTCCCTCCAAGACAAGATAGGGTTGATGCGGGTCAACCGACCAATTAGAGACAAAGAAGTCCGGTCAACATCAACACCATATTAGGAGGATTCGTGGTTGGGGGCATATCCATGTTGGCTCAAAAGAGGTATGTGCGAGAAGTTATGCACGTAGCAACTAGAGGAATTCGGTGGCAACCAGAAAACATAGCAACCCCCGACCCTCTCCTTCGATGACCATATTAAGATGGTGTCATTAGAGGGCACGACGATCCCTTGGTGATCATAGTGAGGTTGAACAATAAGAAGGTTGGTAGATTGTTTGTAAATCAATGGAGTTTAGTATATGTCATTTTCCAAGATCTATTCGACAAAATGGGCTTGCACTACCAAGACTTCATGCCATTTGACGGCCTCTTGGTTGGTTTCACTAGCGAAGAAATCACAGCAAGAGGATACATCGAAGTCTGGGTGACAGCCAGAGACCAACTACTTTCCAGAACGAGCAAGACCAAATTCTTGATCATCGACCACAAGTCGGCTTAAAACGCCATCCTCGGCTACAACTCTTAATCATCTTGAAGCAGTGATCTCAACCTCCCACCTATGCATGAAGTTTCTCTCATCACACTTGAGAGTGTGTACGGTTAGAGGCGATCAGTGGATGGCTCGGAACTGCTACCAAATGAGTTTCTAAGAAAATTCCACACTAAAGCAACAACCACCTTCCAAGAAGCCTCGAGGCATCCGCTCAACCAAGTTGAGCACACAAAACTGAAGAGGAAGAGTTTCAACTATGAACTAACTAGGGCAAGGACCCCCCCCCCCTCTAAGAGAGCATCACAGACTACCCCCAAAATTTTGTTAAAAGTACTTATGTCGACCCATTTTTGGTTAGACTACTTTTGCATCCAAGCATGTTTGCAATCAACGTTGTTCAATCCACTTTATCTATTTTGCCTATTGAGTAGCAAATCTTCACTTGGCAACAACAGATCAAGATCCAGTGCGACACTTAATTCTACTTTCGACGATAGCTAACTCGAGTCCCCCAAAGGCGTAGGTCATATTCCACAAGGTTAGTGGTCAAGGTCATCCACCATAGGAGTCAATCACATCCATAGTTGACGGTGGTCAACACCCATCCCCTAAGGTGCGGACCACATCCCCCTTGGCCGACAATTCCAGTTCCACCATACGAGCGGCAATCGCATTCTCCTATGGCTGCAAAATATGTTCCACTACCCACATCCTGAATAACGACCCCCTTTGGCTCATCTCGAGTTACCCCCCAAGGCGATAACCAAGCCACATGATCAAGATCCATGTTTAGACTACCTCTAGGATGTTCCCTTCCTCGAAGGCCCCACATCCGGTTAGAGCATAAGGTCAATTCGGAAGGTACGAGCAATACCCTATAAATCCAATCGGGTCAGACTAAAAGATAGTTAAATAGGAAATATAAACAGAAGATACAAAAGCTCGAAATATATTGAAGAAAGGGTATTTTATTGATTGATCAATTATTACAAGTATTACAAGTTACAACAGAAGAAGAAATTCCTAGCATAGCTATCTACTACCGGATAAAGCCATTACAAGTTCAACATGCTTGCGTCAGAGGCGCACTTCAAATCTTGTAACCCACGATTGGGCATAGAAGCTAAGAAACTTTACAAGTTTTAGGTCGGATCCATAGCCATATGCCTTCATGTCAACCAACACCACAATGGTCGACAAAGATAGGCAGCGTATCTGGTGCCCAACCTTCATCATTGTGACCACACCGAATGACACGCTATGCCTCACATGAACTACAAATCCAGTGGGCGGTTGTGGTAGTCCTTTTGGTGAATGATGATACCACCCGTTGCCAAGGAGGCCAACATCACCTCAAGCCGCGGATGTTAAGTAACGCTACTCGAGAAGAGCAACATGTTAGCACCCAGACAACTGACATGCCACCCCGAGCAACTACCTTCAAGTACTGCTACACAGTAAAAACCAATTGAAGACGAATCCACCTTCTACAAAGAAGCATGATCACCATCACAAAGTACATAATACCATTCTTCGACAACCTCGATAATACAAGAAAAGGCGACTCCGAAGAAGGTCGGACGAAAGCTCTTCCAAAATAGGGGGAATGCTCTGAATAGGCTTCGTCTGGGAAGTTCCAAAGTTCTTCTAGTGAGAAAGGCTAGCACACTCGTCACCCATAGAGGGCAATCAGGGTACGTCTGGAGGAGGCCAAAACACTTGAATGTCTCGGGCAGGGAATATTGACAGAACCTCTGGGACAACCATCCCCCAAAAGAGAGGAAGTGCCAGGAGAGATATTTCCCAAGGCCATCCCTGACAACGCCTCTCGCTAACTGAATATGACAACACCAACAACAAGGAAGAATGCATGCAGAGAATGAAGGTTGTAAGAAAGCAAGAAGGTTTGAGGAATGATGTGAAAACATAAGCAAATACCCCTATTTATAGGGGAGGTCGGAAGGTGGAACACGAAAAGACTTCATCCTTCGGCCTACCATAGCCGTTAAGATGAAGACAAGACAGACTGATCCAATGGTCAGCATAAAGATCGAAGTGGTAGACCAATGAGAAATCAGGATTGGACTCATCACCAACGTCCAACAAAGGGTAATCAAGTAAGATCCAACGGTAGTCCAAGGTTTGAGGCATCCCATTTATTGCGCCTAGAAAATAAGGCAAGTCATTCAATGAGGGAGACGGAAAGGCACAGAGTAGAGTCGCATCACGTCAAGCTCCTTCCCTAGACGGGCACATAGTCGAGAACACTCTCTAGCCTACCACGTGTCCAACATCACGCATCATCATGATATCCTAGGTGGACCGTGAAGCGCCAATCGTCACAAAGATGAATGAGGCAAACACTTAGTAACCGAACAGTCCAAGCAAATTGGTATTACATCCTCGCACCAAGTTATCATGCTCGCCCATGCTATTATCAAGCTCAAGGATAGAAGACATCTAAGTCTATTAGCATACCCGACTTTAGGCCACTAATAGACTGGGGGCAACTGTTCCACCCCAGTCAAACGGATGCCCATTGACTAGATTAGACTACTCAACAAAGACCGAGCTAGAGCACTTGGTGAAGCCTTATGTCACCAAGACTCGCCAGGCCAACCGACTGACTAGGCTCGCTAGAGAAATTGTACTGTCAACGGACGCAACTCCAGACCAGTACCAAGACATGTTTCTGTCATCCACCTGACGCGTTGCTAGCACTTGCCACACGTCGCCTAAAACTCTCATGAAACTCTCTACACTAAGACAAATGTAGGCCTATATTGTGGATACCAAAACCTATTGTAGGCTATAAGTCAACTGTGCATAAAGTACGACCTCACCAAACCGCCCGACATCCATAAAGTAGACCCTACTCTGCTAGAGACAGGCCGACAGGCTTAGATGGTCGGCAACGTCAACAACATCCAATTAAAAACCCTTCATCTACATCAACTATAAACAGGTGCTCCTCTCCTCAACAAAATTGACACGCAGAACCACTAAAAAGAGGCTACTCTCGACTCCCTTAGATATTTAACCATACTTTCTAATATTTTGTGTGTCATATTTATACATTCTATGAACTATTGATCCCCCTTTAGTCATCTCCTCACTTGATCGTCGAAGCACATTTTCAAGTACCTCCCCCGGCAGGCCCAAGCATACTCCAGGGTCTCAGGCTTACGCCCATCTACTGGAGTGAAGTCCCCTCTCTAAGGATATTGTCGCATCAAGGACATCATCACATCAAAGACATCATCGGATCAAGCCTCCCAACCGAATGAGCTTCATCTAGAAGACCCATCCTCTCACACCCGAAGACCCAAGTCAGCCATTCCAACCTGGCTCACCCCTCCTATGATAGAGCGGGAGAACAATATGATATTCCATTCTTTGATCCTAAATCTTATCAACCCCTAACAAGAAAATTGATCATGATAGTTTCTTCAACTTTAAATTTGCAATTTCTTGTCTCATTTGGTGATTAATTCTCCCAATAATAATTTATGTTGTCTTGCTTTATTTAGTTAGGTACAATCTTAGGTGTTTACACACTATTAGAGATTCTAAACAAATATTTCGTGAGAGAAGTGGCAGAATCGACAATTCAAGGATATACAATATGCATTATGAAGTTCTGCTATCTGATGAAGAGGTAAGCCTTCCTTTGGATTGAGAGAACATGAAGAGAAAGAAGATGAAGGGAGAGAAGTATGAGACAAAATGGGGTTTTCCCCCCTTTGGTTGAGAAGATAGAAGTGGGGGAGGAGAAAAAAATATTGTGGGGTCCACAAAATTTATTCCTCTCCAAAGATGAAGAGAAAGATGACAGAAGAGGGTTATATTTTGTAAAATACTCTTAAAACCCTTAACCTAAATTACTTCCATACGTTGGCGACAATTTTTTCTTCTTCTCCTCATTATTATCTCTGTTTGTGTATTTGCTACCTGGTATGCATAACTTTATTTTTTTTCTTTATTTGTTTGTAGATTTTCTTCTTCATTGTCATATATTTGTGGATTTGCTGTCTGACAATTTTTTCTTCTTCATGGTAATTGTTACTCAATATTGAGGATTTACTATCTATATAACTCATTTTTAGTATACTCGTTTTTAGTATGCCTATTGGTGCATGCTATTTGGTTAGACACTTGTTTTAAATAATTTTTAAATACAATTAAAGAAGTTTGAAAAATTATTTGCTAAATCTAAAATAATTGTTTTATTATAATAGATACAATGTATTTTAGATTATTGAAACTAATAATTAAAATTATAATAATATTTTTCCATTCTTTATTACTAAAGGGTATTATTGTCTTTAACATAATATTATTTCTCTATTCTCTTCTCTTTCTCTTTAATTTCTCTCATACTAAACAATATGAAAATCCACTCTTTCTCACTTTTCTCTTTCTCTTTATTTTCTCTCTCACATGTTTCTTTCTTCTCACTTTCTCTCCTAAACCAAACAAAGTATAAAAGATTTGAACCCATTGCAAGGTCCAAGAAGGTTTGTACCGTGCAAAAAATGGCCTCCCTCCAAACGACTACCTAGTACGTGGACATAATGGTCCATCCAGTAGTTGCACGTGCTCTAGGCCAGGTGCCCATTCCTTCTTTCCAGTCGAACACAGCAGAACCCACAGAGTGGACCTACAACAAGCTGCCAGTTGTACTGTCCAGCCCATTGTGACTAGAAGAGAACCCGAGAAAAACTTATGTAGATGTATCAAACACATTATAAAGACAAATTTATACATGTACATTTTGATTCGATCATTTTGCAATTAAATTTTACTTAAATTTAAAATTTTAATACATTATCAATAAAAATGTTATTAAAACCGGACCGGTCATCAAACTGGTGAAGGTACTGGTTTAGTGGTTCAACCAGTGGTTCAGTAATTAAACCGCATGAGATTAAACTGGTTAAACCGGACATACATGCTTATATATGTGTGTAAACCTGTAACAAAAATTATCTAATATGTAGATACTCAAATTTATAATCCATATTTATAGTCAAAGTAAGAATTTTCATAAACAAACAACTTTAATAAATCCAAAGTCTAAATTACAAATACAAATAGTAATCCACAAGTACTTGTCTTAGTTAACAAACTCGAAACATATGACGCAAGTTCATAACCCAGTCTACAAAACATATTATATATTTAAAACTTTAACACCAAGGAGTCAAAGTTGTTTCATATTGAGGTTTCATTTCTTCACCATTTAAGTCCAAAGTTTGACTAACGTTGTCTTCAACTAGGTTCACATTATCCACAAGGTTGAGTTGTGCATCATCATCTTCTAAATTTAATTGATCTACAACAATATCATTTTTTCATTCATCAATTTTTATACAAGTTAACAATAAAGAAAATGGGTTTCTAATTCTATGTGGTATGTGTCTATGTAAAGTTCTTTAAAATTACATGTATGAACCGGCTGGTTCAATCAAATTCCGGCCGGTTCACCGGTTTTTCTCCGGTTTACACCGGTTTTGATGCTTAGCCGGCACAACACTTGTTTCATACCGGTTATGGGACCGGTTGGCGGGTTCTCCGATCGAATCGGCCGGTCCGAACCTGTTTTAATTACATTGTTTTATTGATTATATATATACACGTACGTATTTCTATGGAGAACCCTTATACTGTCCAGAAATATCATTACCCGCTCACGTGCTGCCACGTCGACTCCCTTATCTTGCAGCATCTCATCTCCACGGCAAAACCCACATAAGCTTCACTTCTCGTGGTTTGACTAAACTTTACTTCTCATGTGGCTTTAATTTTCCCATTTCTCCTGATTAAGAATATGTGGACTGTGGTGTATGAGTGTATCTATGCATTTCAATCATTTTGTTTTTCTTTAATTTGGGTAGTGACATTTTTGTGTCATAATTTCGAGAATCTTAGTATGTTCCTCATTCAAAGCCCTCAAGAAAATATTAGTTTATATGAGAGCCATCTAGTGTCTTCAATATAGTTGGAAACAAAGGTAACCTTTCATTCATCATACAAAGGGAAAATAAGTTAATCCTTCATAACCCCAAAAAAATAAAACAATGTCAGTTTATCCAATTTCAGCACTAGTTGCTCCAACACCTCATGCCTCCTTAGACTTCCAGCGACGTTCTGCAAAGTTTCATCCAAGCATATGGGGAGATCATTTTATTCAATATGTTTCTAAACCTATGGTAATGTAACTTTCTTCTTATTATTAGGTACTCCTGCTAACTTAATCCATCCATATAAGAACTGAACATAAGACTTTTCTCCTAATAGACACACATATTTGACCAACACTGTTAGACTAATTTTTTTTATTAGTATATATGGCTAGGGAGAAACAATACCATTTTCAACTCAACGACAATGTTTGTGTATCAAATTGTAAACACAATGGATCGTCAGTGGCAAAATGAGCAATTATATAATGTCTTATTCTAATTGACCATCGAATCTCTATGAATATCTTCTGAATTTGACTTTAATCTTTTTGTAATTTCATTCATCATCTGTCACTCCTTTATAATCCTCTTGTATTTTTAGTATACATATAATAGCATTACTTTTTCCAATTAAAAAATATTCACTTCATTTTTAAATTGTACAACCAAAAAACATACACATTTTAATACAATAGCTATATTTATACATACACATTTTAATACAATACCTATATTTATTTTTTCTAAAAAGGATGGTGTAAAGTATAAAATGTGAAAATTTTAATTTGAAAATGTTCCCACATATTTCGGTGGGGGCATTCCTCCTCTAAAGTGAGAAAAATAAGACTACAATTTTTTTGGTAGTACAAGATGATTCTTATGAAGATTAGGTACAATAAGGTACCAAACTTTCACATAAGTTCCTATCTCATTTCAAGTATGACATTACATATTTATTAATCTTTCCTTTAGTCCACAGCCAAGATCACCTTCACAATTTTTGCTATTTATTGGATAGTCGCCTTAGAAGAATTAAATATTATCTCATTCCTTGCAAGGCAGATAGACCAGATGGTTGATAGCTAAATAATGCTCCAAATTTTTATGTACTTTTTATTGGTTGGTACGCCCATGTGCACTAAAACGTTTTCTCTCAGGTCATGGTGAAGGACAATTTCGAGATGAAGCCAATGATAAATCATCTAGTAGAGTAGGCATGTGAACATGCAAGAGGATAATAGATCTTAAGAGGTTTCTCGTTCCTCATTACAAAAAATGATAAAAAAGTTCCTCCTTGAAATTGAGTCATTCCTCTCCTTTGAGAAGTTGTGCTCCTCCTCCTGTTTGTTCATATAATGTAACTTAGAATACCTTCTAAGTAGATTTTACAATGTAAAGATCAGTTTTTTCATGGGGCCATTCCCAACGATCTCTAGTATCTCTCTTAGGCTATGTTTGGTTAAGGAAGGAAAGTGGAAGGAAAGAAAATGGAAGGAAAGAAAGTGGAAGGAAAGAAAAGTAGTAGAAAATGAGATGATAATTTTATTGTTTGGTATGATTGAAAATGGAAAAAAAGTGAGAGGAAAGAAAATGCATATTTAAACATAATATATTTAAAATGACATAAGTGTTCTCATTATATAACTAAATTACATAACTAAATATTTATTTAAAATGACAATACATAATTATAAAATATGTCTAATTTTTAAATACTATTTTTTAACATTGCAAATTACATAACTAAATAATTTATTTTTAATAATATTGATTAATATTTTTAAGTTAAGTTTAATATAATAATTTATGTTTATAAAATTCAATAAAAATCATTAACATCTTATATCTTATTCTCACCGATGTATCTAAGTAAAGTATAACTAATTTTTTACAGTCACTTTTATATTTTTTACAATCTCACTTCTATATATTTTGCGTTTTGTCTTTCTAATTTATTTATTATTTATCTATTTGTTAGTAATTATGTTTATTTTTTATTTTCATTCCGGACAATACATAATTATTATTTATTTTTGAGTTTAGAAGCAACGAAAATAAAATTAAGTTAACGAATTTCACATCAAAATGAATATAAATAAAGAATTTTACTAAATTGTATATATTTTCACATAGATTGTGGTTCTTTAAATTCATTCATGGTGAAGGGCAAATTTGGAATTTTTGATGTTTTCCTCTCCTTTCTTAATTTTCTTTACAAAATAGGGAGAAAAACTTTTTGTGTGAGACCCATGCTTATTTTCGCTTCCCCTCATTTTTAGTGTTGAACCAAATAGTGGAAAATAATATTTTCCACCACTTTTCCTTTCTCCTCTTTTCTTTCCTCTTTTTTTTCCATAGAACCAAACATAGTGTTAAGTTAGTATTTTTAGATCATGCATAAGATTTTCAATTATTATGAGTGCCCAAATAAAATGAGGTATTCTCCAAGATAAGGACGGGCCTCTTCTCCCCATTCTACCAAATTTTAAGGTCACGGATGTTTGCTTCCTTATCCAAGTTTAGAACCTATTATACTTGACGTCGAGTTCTTCGGAATCTAGACACTTATCGTGCCAGAAGCTTGTATTCATTCCATTCCCCATTCTCTTTTATATGTTTTTCCAAAACCAGATTGTGCCATCAAAGCCACCTATAAGGGTGACAAATGGATGAATTTGGATGTTAATGGATGGATGAAAAGTCATTTATCAATCCATATAAATCTATTTAAATTATATTTTATGTTACCTAATTCATCCATATCCAAACTTAATAGATGTATTCTAATTCATCCAATCAATCAATGACTCTATTTTCATAGATTTGGATGGATGAATATCCAACCTATTTGATTTTTTTATTGCAACTAAAAAAACTACTGAATAAAATCATTATTTTAAAAACTACTATCTCAATAAAAACATTTTTTAAAATCACCTTTTAAAAAACACTTATAGAATGTAATATCCATGTACTGTCATTGTAAAGATTTATACATAATCACTACACCATTTATCATTTATTGATTTGATGTAGTTACTATTTACTAGTTTTTCATCTACTTAGAAGTTAGAATACAATGCTACTTAAGAAACTATGCAAATTTAACACCTAAAACCTTAAATGAACTTCAATAAAATCTGTTATATAATAATAACTTTTTAATTGCAAGAAGTTGATAAAAAAACCTTAAACCTTATACCTTACAGGAAGTTGATAAAAAAATGGAGAAGCAGATTATAACACTGAAAGAAAACGTGAGGATGATGCTGGTCCCTGCGAAAGAGAAGGCCTCAAGGCCCTTGACAGTATCTAACTTGATTGATTTAATCCAACGTTTGGGATTGCACTATCATTTTGAACATGAGATTGAAGAAGTTTTGCAACAAATTTGCAATAACTACGTTGAAAATGGGATAATAACTCTCAATGAAGACCTTCATTCTCTTTCCCTCCTCTTCAGGTTACTGAGGCAACAAGGATGTCACATATCGCCTGGTATATGCCACACCCCATCTCTGCTATTATATTAGCTTTTAAGTTTTAATTATAACCGGTGTTTTAAATTACGGTTATGGTCACGATTGTAGTATTGGTTGTGGTTATTGTGATTGCGGTATGAATTATATCGTCATTAAATTATACAGTCTTATGTGGTCTGATATGGCCTATTATGGTCCAAATGTGGTTCAAAGCAATTATTTTTGTGACCGTATAATTGTGATTTAGAGTCATACTGCAATTAAGATGTGAGGTAATTGCAGAGGTCACTGCAATCTTGTGGCCGTATCAAATGGTCCACAATTTAAATCAGTGACTATAAGCTTTAATTGGAAACACTACCAAATGCATCAATAAGTTATGATATAAAAGTTTCTATTTCCTAGTGATTTAGATATTGACATGATTCATATACTATCTTTTCGCAGCTTAAGCTACTTTTAAGTGCCATGTTTCATAATTTTTGAAAAACCCATATCATGGATAAGATATCTTATAAATCTTGTGAATGCTGAATAAACACAGATATATTTAAGAAGTTCAAGGATGATCAGCAAGGGAAATTCAAAGAAAATATGACCGAAGATGTTGAGGGAATGTTAAGCTTGTATGAAGCTTCACATCTCAGGATTCATGGAGAGGACATATTAGATGAAGTTCTTGCTTTCACTTCCTCACACCTTAACTTAATATCAACCAAATTAAGTCCTTCTCTTTCTGCAAAAGTGAACAATAGCTTAAATAAACCACTCCGCAAGAACACACATAGGCTTGTGGCAAGGCATTACATTTCTGCTTATGAGGAAGAGCCTTTCCATGATGAAACTCTTCTACTATTTGCCAAATTAGATTTTAATATGCTCCAAAAACAGCATCAGGAAGAACTTGGCAACATTTCAAAGTAAGTTATTCAATACAATATAACACCTTAATAATTTTTTTGAGTAAATTATACTAAGACCCAATGAGTTTTAATGAAATTACATAAACCACTTCTCCTCTTTCTACATCTACACTACACAAACCCTTGATATACATACATATATACATTTGACTGACTATACTTGAGGTATAAATAAGTGTAATATTTTAAATTAAAAATGTGATAGCTGGAATTAAATTAAATAAAATATGATATTTGTGAAGACAAATTCAAATAGTATGTGAGTCAATAACTCTTCATTATTTTTGTTTCGTATATAGTATAATAATGATTTAAACAATATCTTCTTATAATTATTAATATATGTGATAGTATTTTAGAAATGGAAGTTATAGTAGTGAAAATAGAAGTGGAGAAGCTTTGGAGCTACACAACTTAGAATAATTTGCTTCTTATTTGGATGCATCACAAATGAAGGGTGAGTGCCTATTTATAGGCTTTCTACAACACTTATGAATTTCTAGATGGTTCCATAAGTATCTAGTATACATTTTTCTCAAGATTTCTAGATACTTCTTTAATTATAATACTAAATGCCTATAATAGAATATACTAGAAGCTTAGGATAATTCTAGATATTATGGTACAATCATCACTACTTGTTTCTACACAAGTGTGGAAGCTTCTAGAAAGTGTGCATCAATATTTTATCACTCCTCCTCGAACTTTGGCCTTGGTAATGCCTTAGTGAATATGTCAGCAATTTGATCTTCGGTCTTGCAATACTCGAGCTTTATTTCTTTATTCTCACTTGCTTCTCTGACAACATGATATTTAATTGCGATATGTTTTGTCCTGTTGTGATGGACTGGATTCTTTGCTATCGCTATCGCCGATTTGTTGTCACAATAGATTGTCATAGGCTCCATCTCTTGATCTCCCATATCATTGAGTATTCGTCTAAGCCATATAGCTTGGTTAGTCGTCTCTGCAGCTGCTACGTACTCAGCTTCTGCTGTTGATTGTGCAATGATTGCTTGCTTCTTTGACGCCCAAGAGAACACTCCTGATCCAAGTGAGAAGGCATAACCAGATGTGCTCTTCATGTCATCCATCGAACCTGCCCAATCACTGTCAGTGTAGCCGTGTAATGTTGAGTTGGTGTTGGTCTGATACCATATACCGAACTCTTTTGTTCCTTGTAAGTATCTAAGAATTCTTTTTCCAACTCCAAAGTGGATTTGACTCGGGCTTTGCATGAATCTTGATAGAAGACTTGTAGCATACATGATATCTGGTCGAGTGGCAGTGAGATATAGAAGACTCCCGATCAAACTCCTGTAGAGAGATGCATCTGCCTGTGGAGATCCATCGTCCTTCTGTAGCTTCTCATTAGTCACGAGCGGAGTAGCAACTGGTTTGCACTCACACATCTTGAACTTCTTTAGTAGTTCTTCTATGTATTTCTTCTGTGAGATGAATATACCTTCTTTTCTTTGATTTACCTCAATTCCAAGGAAGTAGTGCATTAAGCCTAGGTCTGTCATCTCGAATGTCTTCATCATGTCTTCTTTGAACTCTGTTATCATCTTTATATTGTTTCCAGTGTATATAAGATCATCTACGTACAAGGAAACTATTAAAGTATCATACTGACCTTGGGACTTAATGTATAGTGTAGGCTCACTCTTACTCCTCCTGAATCCTTTATCGACGAAGTACTGGTCAATTCTACTATACCATGCTCGAGGAGCTTGCTTCAAGCCATATAGAGCCTTCTTCAATCGTAGCACTTTGTTTTCGTTGCCCTTGCTCATGAACCCTTCTGGCTGCTCCACATAGATCTCTTCTTGAAGTACTCCATTGAGGAATGCAGACTTGACATCTAGCTGGTAAATGCTCCATCCTCTTTTTGCTGCAAGAGCTATTAGAGCTCTTATAGTATCTAGACGAGCAACTGGAGCAAATGTCTCATTATAGTCGATTCCTGGTTGTTGGGAGTAGCCCTTGGCTACTAATCTCGCCTTGTGCTTCTGTATAGTGCCATCAGGATTGAGCTTTGTTTTATACACCCATTTTACTCCGATGATGTCTTTATCTTTTGGACAATCTACTAGCTCCCACGTGTTGTTTTTCTCGATCATCTTTATCTCTTCTTCCATTGCCTTGACCCATACTTCTTGCCTTGATGCTTCTTCAAAGCTTCCAGGTTCAACTATGGCCAAGTTGCATGTCTCATATATATCTACTAAGGATCTTACTCGTCTCGGAGAAGATTCTGGTGAAGATTGTTCATGTGGGAGTGTAGTTGGCGTACCTGGATCTTCTGTTGCTTCTTCTACTTCCCCAGTTACTTGTGGTTGTTGTGTTGGTATGGAGATGTTGTGTCTCTCAATCTTGCCTTCATTCCAGTTCCAAGCGTCACTTTCATCAACTTCAACATCTCGACTGATGATAAGTTTCTTCGTTTCTAGATTGTATATGCGATAGCCTTTTGACTGTGTGCTATATCCCAAGAAGATGCCTCTTATCGTCTTGTCTTCTAGTTTGTGTCTCTTTTCTTTTGGGACATGTATATAACAGATAGATCCAAAAACTCTTAGATGTTTAGCTGATGGCTTCCTACCGCTCCAAGCTTCTATAGGAGTTTTACCTTCGACTGCCTTTGTTGGACATCTATTCATTATGTAGACAGCTGTGTAAACTGCTTCGGCCCAAAAGGTGTTTGGCAAACCTTTCTCCTTGAGCATCGATCTAGCCATCTCCATGACCGTGCGATTTTTCCTTTCAGACACCCCATTTTGTTGTGGAGTGTAAGCAACTGTGAGTTGACGCTCTATGCCTTCATCCTCACAAAATTTATCAAATTCGTGAGAGTTGTACTCTTTGCCACGATCGCTTCTGAGTACTTTTATATGTTTCCCGCTTTGCTTCTCGACAAAGGCCTTGAACTTCTTGAATATTCCAAAGACTTCTGATTTTTCTTTTATAAAATAGACCCATGTCATTCTAGAAAAGTCATCAATGAAGAGGATGAAATACCTGTTATTAGTGAGGGATGGCGTCCTCATTGGTCCACATACGTCAGTATGGATGAGCTCCAACAAGCGTTTTGCTCTCCAAGATTTCCCACTTGAAAAAGGTAGTCTATGTTGCTTCCCAAGTAGACATCCTTCACAAGCTCCTTCATTCTCTTGGATGCATGGAAGATCCTTCATCATTCTTTTATGATATAATAGCTTTAAGGCTTGGTTATTAAGATGACCAAATCTTCGATGCCATAGCCATGATTCATCAACTTGAACCTTCATAGCGATGTTAGTAGCATATTTCCAAGTTATTGGAAAACTTCTATTTCTTTTCTCCATTTTAACTTGGGCTATTTCAAACTTTCTATTATTGTCATATATATTGCATGTATCTCCCTCAAAGTGGAGAGAGTAACCTTTTTCCATCATTTGGCCAATACTCAAGAGATTTTCTTTAAGGTTAGGAACTAGTAAGACATCTTTGATAAGTCGCGTACCTGATTGTGTCTCCACCATGACAGTGCCTTTGCCTTTAGACTCAACCATGGTGCCATTACCTAATCGAACTTGCACTCTGACAGACTCATCAATATCTTTGAAAATGCTCCCGTCCTTAGCCATGTGGTTACTACAACCACTATCCAAGTACCAGTTTTCTTCTTTATCACGACTACAGACTTGGTTGGCATAGAATAGTTGTTGGTCATGTTTGCATTCTTCAGTGAAATTGGCCTGATGATTATTTTTGTTGCGACAATTTTGCTCTGAGTGCCCAAATCTTTTGCAATATTGGCATTGTATCTTTCCTCGATATCGACAATATTTTTCTGAATGGCCTGACTTCTGGCATATGCCGCAAGGAAGATATTTTGCTTGATTGTTTCTAGAGAAATCTTTAGAAATCTCTTTGTTTCTAGAATGTTCCGCACCAATATTATTTCTTCTTTGATATTCTTTATTCTGAGACCTTAGTCTGAGCTTTGATTGAAAGGCATTTTCTAGTGAACCTTCATCATGCCTACTCAATCTTTGCTCATAAGCTTCTAGAGAGCCCATTAGTTCTGTTACTGATAGAGTAGACAAATCTTTGGTTTGCTCAATCGTAGTAACTATTGAGTCATATTTTTGGGGAATTGAAATCAGAATTTTCTCAACAATTCTTTTGTCAAGAATATTTTCCCCATAGGCTTTCATTTGATTGACTATTTCTTTTATTTTAGAATAATAGTCTTTTATGGTCTCAGACTCTTTCATCTTAAGTAATTCAAACTCACGCCTAAGAGTTTGAAGTTTAATGGTGCGTACCTTATCACTGCCATGAAACTCCTCCTTTAGTGTATCCCATGCTTCTTTGGCACTTGTAGCTCCCATTATTCTTGGAAAGATAGTTTCCGCCAAGGCTTGTTGTAGAATAAATAACGCTTTTGCATCCTTTTGCACATTCTCTTTCAACTCCTTTTTCTGAGCCACGGTAAGAGTTGAAGTATTCTCTGGAGTAGTGAATCCTTCTTCTACAATATCCCACAAATCTTGGGACCGGAAGAAAGTAGTCATTTTTGTATTCCAAAAATCATAGTTTTCTCCAGTGAAAATTGGGATAGGAATTGATGATGATTGAATAGTGCTAGCCATAGCTCAAAGTGTATAAATATGGTTTAGTTTGGATGTGAGATTCTTGGAGATAGTTGGAAATGGATAGAGTAATATTCTACGCCCAGTGTATGACCAAACGTAGCTCTGATGCCACTGATAGTATTTTAGAAATGGAAGTTATAGTAGTGAAAATAGAAGTGGAGAAGCTTTGGAGCTACACAACTTAGAATAATTTGCTTCTTATTTGGATGCTTTACAAATGAAGGGTGAGTGCCTATTTATAGGCTTTCTACAACACTTATGAATTTCTAGATGGTTCCATAAGTATCTAGTATACATTTTTCTCAAGATTTCTAGATACTTCTTTAATTATAATACTAAATGCCTATAATAGAATATACTAGAAGCTTAGGATAATTCTAGATATTATGGTACAATCATCACTACTTGTTTCTACACAAGTGTGGAAGCTTCTAGAAAGTGTGCAAGCAAGTTGCCTTTTGCACGCAGTAGGATGGTGGAAGTGTACTTTTTTATCAGTGGATTGTGTTTTGAGCCCCAGTTCTCACTTGGTAGAAGGCTAATGACCAAAGTGATTTCTTTGACATCAGTAATTGATGATATATATGATGTTTATGGAACATTTGAAGAGTTACAACTTTTCACTCATGCAGTAGAAATGTATGAGTTTTAAATTATGCAAATATTTTCACTTTATTTCCTAAAGCAATAGAGGGTGAGGCTCTATTTAACTATAAAGTTATTGCCTTATGATATATGATGATAAGACGTTATATATTTCACTCTGATATGACTCCATAGATGGGAGCTTTGTACCATGGACTACCCTTATTTCCTATCAAGTTGAGTTATAGTTCTAGAAAAATAATTATTTAGTAGGATCCGGACTCTCTATTAATAGAGAGAGAAATATTGTTTTTACACCTAGTTTTTAAGGATAAAAATATCATTACAAGTTTATGTAAAAGAATAAAATTGTCATTATATTTTATTTTTTAACATGTTTCATAGCGCCTTGATCCGGCCTCACTTTATTATTGGAGAAGAATCTCACTCAAATTTATTAACCTTTTGATGACTTATTAGATAATTAATGCACATTTTAGGTGGGATATTAGCTGCATGGATTTTCTGCCAGAATACATGAAATGTTGCTATAAAGCAATGTTGGATACTTATGAAGAAATTGACCAAGAGATGGCTAAGGAAGGAAGATCGTTCTGTGTAATCTATGCCAAAAATGAAGTAAATCTCACTCTATATTCCATATATCTGCAGCTTTCAAAGTGGTTTCTTCAAATAAATCTAACTTCCATTTTTTTGTAAATTATCATGGTGTCCACACTAGATGAAAAGAGTGGTCCAAGCATACTTTGTTGAGGCCAAATGGTTCAAAGGTAATTATACACCAACAGTGGAAGAGTACATGAGTGTTGCACAGGTAACTTCTAGTTACATATCGCTCATGTCCATAGCCTTCATTGGGATGGGAAGCATTGCTACAGAAAAAGTCTTCCAATGGTTAAGCAATGGACCTAAAATTGTTAATGCTTCAACAATACTTTTCAGACTCATGGATGATATTGTTTCTAGCGAGGTAATTAAGTACATGAATCAATTTCTAACTTTATTATTTATAATATATAATATAGAGTAAACACTCATTTGCACATTGAAAGTTTTAGAGCATAAATTTAGTCCTGAGAAGATTATTACTTGGTTTGTCTCTCAAATGATAATTTTTTATCGCCAAAATAGGTCAAAAGTTACTATTTATTAAACCAAAATAATGTGATTATCCTTAAAAATATAAGCGAGTTAAATACTTATTATTAATAAATTTTTCAACAAAAACATCTTTGACCACCCAATTGATTTTAATATACATTTTATAAAAGCAAGATACTTATTTGATTCATTCCTCTATTACGATTAGTTTGAGAAGGAAAGAGGGCATGTTTCATCCGCTCTTGAGTGCTATATGAAACAATATGGTGTCACAAAACAAGATGCCACTGATGAATTTCAAAGACAAGTGATAAATGCTTGGAAGGACATCAATGAGGAATGCCTTGAGCCTATTGAAGTGCCTAAGTCTCTCCTTGAGCGAGTTGTCAACATGTCACAGGCAACACATGTGCTTTACAAAGATGGAGATGGCTATACTCACTCCAAAGGGTTCACAAAGAAAAATATTGTAGATCTATTCTTGAATCCATGCATAGTGTGAGAATAATAAGGGTTTTGTTTCTTTAAATGTGTCATTAACATATTGGAGTATATCTCAATGGTGAGTACATTCTAATTATTATCTAAAATGCTTTTAGATCCGTTTAGTTTGAGTTCTATGTAATAAATATAGTCTGTATTTTGATGCATTTAAAAATGGAATTATATTACCGAGTTTAAATCCTTATCTGTACAAAAACGTTTTTATGGATAATCTCTAAGTACCTCAAGAAGCACCGATAAATCTTTGCATTCACCCTGGTGAGTCCAACACTCAAATCTCATAAATTATATAATAAAAAAGAAAATGAAATTATATGTCTATTTTACTAAAATGAGTCCTCCCTTTTTTTTACGAAGCTTACGTTAACATTGTGTACCAAAAGTTTTGAACAATAATTGCCCTTACTATTTTATTGAACTGTGTTTCAATAATAAAGATATTTTAATAATTTCATTTATTTTTTACTTCTCTCACCCACACCTTTCAATCTAACTCTACTCTTCTTGAACACCAGAGACCCCATCTTCTCTGCAATTTTATTATCTCATTAGACACCAACCACAATTCATCTTTATTCACCCACAATCCATCTTCACTTTGTTATCTCCCTATGCACTAACCGCAATTCATCTTCGTTCACTCCCACTGCAACTTCCTTCACTCCCAATCCATCTTTTGTGCAACTTTGTTCACTCCCAAGAATCTGGCTCACTTGTTTGCTTTAATGAAATCAAAATTTCATTTTCCCAAACCCTCGATCTAATTTCATTGTGATTTCTTATTCAGAAGTTCATAATATAATGACATCAAAAGAAAGTGACGGTTGACCTATACAACTTCTTAAATATTATGAATCAATAAGTGAAGAAGGTGAAATTTTAGAACTAAAAAATGAACAAGCCGAAAATAGAAATAAATCAAGTCCTTTTAAAGGACAACATTTCAATTCTAATGAAATTGCTGATAATTTTTACTCTTTGTTTACGAAGGCTTAGTGGTTTTCGATTAGGCAAGGTCACACTTATAAACATAGCATGAATAATATTGAGGGTGTTTACAAAAGAGAGTATATTTGTCAATATGTTGGTATTGCTAAACAACAAAAAGTTATTAACGTAGAAAGATAAAGGAGACAAAAAAGTTCAAGATGTAAATCTACTGCAAAATTGTTTCTTACTAAATGAACAATTGGCTTCGAGGAATGTTGGGTGATCACATATTTTAGTAATTCACATAACTATGCATTATTGGACAACAAAGAGGTTCATTTTTTCCTACATATCGTGACATACCTATCAATGATCAAGGTCGCGTATTAATGCTATCAAAAGTTGGATGTTCAATAAGTATTATAATAAGGGTGCTTGAATTGGAGAAGGGGATAGAGGTGGGCCATCTACCATTTTTGAAAAAAATACATTAGGAATTTTGTTCAGTCTCAAAGTATTGTTGGGAAAGATAATAACGCTTCATAGGTTCTAAAATTATGCATAAGTTTAAGAGGTAAATATGATGTTTTCCAATATGATTTTAAAATAGATTAAAGTAACAAATTGCAGCATATTATTTGGGCATTTGGTGATTCTATTCGAGCATATGAAACTTTTGAAGATGTGGTTGTGTTTGATACTAATATATCGAATTAATCATTATGATATACCTCTTAGACTATGGGTCAGAGTCGATAGTCATGAGAATTCAATTTTCTTTGGTTGTGTTCTATTACGAAATGAGAAGATATCTTCCTTCGCACGAGCCTTAAAAGTAAATTATTATTATTTGAAGTTATTTTGTGATTTAAGTTTTAATTTTCATTGTTTAATCATTTTTTATAATTTTTGTTATTTTTCAGTTTTTTTGTACTTTGTCAAATAAAAATATCCACAAACAATTGTTACTGATCAAGAACATTCACTTAAAGAAGTTGTCTCAATGGAATTGCCAAATATAAAGCATTCATTTTGCATATGGCATATTGTGTCAAAGTTCCCAACATGGTTTTCTTTCTCTTTGTGTCCATGTTAAGTGTCAATTTGGTCATATTTATAAAATCGTTTCATGACACTTTAACTATTTAATGAACTCAAATGAATGAAATTATACTAATATATGATTAAAACTTATTTAAATGGCAAAATCTCACCTTTGGAATGTTTTGTAGGCTTAATTCCGGACGGAAGAGCATAAATTCTAAGTTTCTGGACAATATTCGGCCACACTTAGCGCTAGAGCCACGCCCAACGCAAAAGGACTCACAATCAATGCAAATCCTGCACTGAGCATCTAAATTCGATAAATTCATCCTTTAACTACTGTCCAAAATATGCTTACCACCAAGGTCACACTCAACACAGTGGGTGGTGCGCCCAACACAACAAGCCATGTTAGGTATCAGTGGTTACAATACACCTAGAAGGGGGGGGGGGTTGAATAGGTGTCGCGGTTAGAATTACCGCTTTTCGCAAATCAACACTTAATGCTGAATCAACCCTATTTAATCGATTAAGGAGAGGAAGATAATCGATTATATGCACAATCTTAATCGATTAACAAAAAGAACAGTTTTAAACAGAAACAGTTTTAATCGATTAACAGAAACAGGATAATCGATTAACACAGCAATATTAATCGATTAAACAGAACCAGTAAGCAATTACAGAAACGATTAAATGCAGAACAGATAACCGATAACAGAACGAATACAGAGCTTACAAATTTGTATATCAGAATAGCTTGCAGTACAACAAATGAACAGAATGTATTAGTTGAATCAAATATACAAATTAATCGATTGAAAACAGTAAAGAGAGAGAGAGAAAACAAATCCTGCAACGCGAATTTTTATCCTGGTTCGTTTGTTGTCCACTGCAAACTACATCCAGGCCTCCCGGCTGACTTGGGAGATTTCCTTCACTATAATCGAATCAATGTAATTTACAAACACATTATCCAATTACAACACTTAGCAAATGACAAGAAATCAAAGAAACTATTCAATGGTTTGACTCCCTTCCTACCGATAAAGAAAACGTTTCTTTCGGCGTAGCCCCAGCCAAAGAATCTCTCGTTCTTTCCTTTTCTTACACTCTAAGCTATGAAGAAACACTCAATATCTAATGGTGATAAGACACCACAAGATTCCCTTTACAACAATTATACAAGAATTACAA
>NW_017715490.1:0-255 GCF_001865875.1 Lupinus angustifolius
AGCTCCTGAATCTTGTTATCAGTGTAGGCAATCTGACGTTCTTCGTATTGCTCCATGCCTGCAAAATATGAGTCCTTTAGCCATTGGAAGTGCAGATCCATACGGTTGTTAAGCCGTTGTTCCATAGCTTCCATCTGAGCTAGACCAAAAACAGAGCTCTGAGGTGCTGTTCCAGAAGACTCCCGCTGAGTAGTTGCATTCTGATTACCCAAATCCTCCTGATTCTCATTATCCGACAAGTCCAGATCAAAAGTG
>NW_017715491.1:0-221 GCF_001865875.1 Lupinus angustifolius
GATGTTGCGGTTAGAATTACCGCTTTTCGCAAATCAACACTTAATGCTGAATCAACCCTATTTAATCGATTCAAGAAGAAAGATAACCGATTATTTGAACAATATTAATCGATTAACAAAAGAAAAAGTTTTAATCAATTAACAGAAACAATTTTAATCGATTAACAGAAGCAAGATAATCGATTAACACAGCAATATTAATCGATTAAACAGAACCAGTA
>NW_017715492.1:0-12167 GCF_001865875.1 Lupinus angustifolius
GACATGTATTAGGTGCCCTAAGCCTTCGACTCAACTTAAACTAGAATCTAGTCTAAGCCTAGTACCAAACAAAGACTTAAGCACGTTGATTTGTTGGTGATCTTCAAGGTCTTTTAGGAACAAGTTGTCTTCATCAAAACCATGACATTCAAGGAGAGCTTTCCAAAGTGTTCCTCTTGACATGCACACTTTCAAGCCACACTCAACGCAACCTGATGCATCCAATAGTCACGACAAGCCAGCTGGATCCCTCGCTCAACACAAAAACGGTACACTGAGCACAAAAGCCAACCTCAGAACACTATTTATAGGCTTCTACACCACTTGACACATATATTGGATCCTAAATTCAATTCCTAAGAGGTTTAGAATGTGTTTTATACTTCCTAGTCTATAATTTATGTTAAGTTGGAAATATGATGTAAAGGCTATGAAGTAGGAATAGTGAGGATAATTGATATTCATGGTGGAGTTGACACCTCCCCATGAACTCAAATTCTGAATTCCATTTCTACCAAGTTATGTATGAAAATACTTAATTAGATTGTTTCTTAGCTGAGATTGGTTTAGTTATTCATTGATGTAATCTAAATTCACTCTATGAATGAAACTGATATTATTTTTATTAATTACTCTTGTTGTATGAATAATGCTTGTTATGTGTTTGACGGAATTCTTAAATCGTTATAGGAAAAGAACCTTGAGAAGAAATTTTGGTTCGAAAGTCCAAAGCATGTAATTCATCATTTTTTCATAAATCTAGACGTAGTTGCCTGTTTAATTGTCACAACGAATGCCTTTGCTCATATGTTTGTTAGACATAGATTCATATTTGCATTGAAAACTCTCGAAATTGACGGCGTGTTACTAGACATAGAGACACATTTCATGGTTCATAAATCCTAATTTTATCAATTTAGTTACTAGACATAGATTTATTTTGGTAAAGTGTTAGTATAGACCAAAACGTTGGCGGCTAACACAATTGAGGGCGTGTATTAATATCAACTCATTTGCATAGTTACTAGACATAGAGGTATGCTTGTGTGTCATAATCATTAATCTTAATTTTAAGGTTGAGGCTTTATTTCATGAGTTGCTAAGTAGACTAAAGAATTAGTTGTTAGTTTATTTGAGGTCAAATGTTGTATGAATTTGTACCTATTTTATTGCTTGATTGTTTGTCAATTTAATGCTATGAATAGTGAGTCAATCGCACATCTGAATTCTAACACTTTTATTATTCAAAACATTTCAACCAATTGAAAACCCTTTTGAAAACCAACTTAAAGTAGTAATTTGATCTTGAAAGGCTGAGTTAGCATGTCCCTATGCGTTCTTTTGTGGTCGTTCGGACTAGAAGTCCTCTCGGAGATGTTTGGTTGAGCAGGTCTAGAAGGCTGGGTCGAGATTCTTCACTCGCATCTGAGTTGAAAGACCTAGACCCGCCGGTGGAGGTACTTAAAAAGGTTCTCTGACGATCAAGTTGTTGGGTACCAGCAGGTAAGAACACACCTAGAGGAGGTGAATAGGTGTAACATTCACTTATTCTGCTTTTCCGATATTTTGCGCATATCTGAAACTACTGCACTTAATCGATTAAGTCTGATTTTAATCGATTAAGAAGTGCTTGGATTTAATCAATTATTCTTGTGGATAATCGATTATCCTGAATCTTACACTTCTTGATTTTAAGGTTTTTTGCACAACAAGTTACCGATTACCAATCTTTACACAATTAATTGATTAAAGAAGTTACAGAATGATAACAATTCAAATTATAACAGGCAACTCAGAATTACTCAATTAACAAGAATATAAAGATCGAAAGTAAAGGAGATAAGGGATAGAAAATTGCGCAATAATTTTTTTTTATCTTAGTTCATTTATGGTCTACTACAAACTACATCCAGGCCTCCCCTTCAGATCTTGGGATATTTTTCTTCACTATTGAAATCGATGTTTGTATACACACACACTTCCAATTACAACAAGACTAAGCCACTTATTTCTTGGCACCTATGAGCTTCACAACCTTGGTTTGACCTATCTAACTCACCTACCTGGATCTCCTATCCTTTCGCGATTGGCCCCAGCCTAGGTATCGCTCGAACCAAAGCTTAGAGTCTTTGTGAAGATTGTCAAGATCTCTCTTGCGGTGATACTACTCACCAAGAGATCAACTTCCTTGTTCGTCAATGTTTTTGATGAGTTGTCTTGAGTACTTAATACTCGGATACAACGTTTAAACTCAATCCTAAACTCTAAGAAGAAAAACCCACAAGTACCTAATCTAAATGATAATTAATGCAAAGGTTTTCGTAAAAAGGTTTACACACTTTTCCAGAAAAAGATTTTCTTTACTTCAATGTTAAAGAAATCAAGAAACCTATGCAAGAATGCAATGCATTGAAAAACCTAGAGATATATGCAATGATATGAATATCTAAACCCTATTGAGAATGCTATCATTCTCTAAGCTCTCTTAATGCAATTTTTCACTCTAATGCAATGTATGAAAATGAATGTTCAAGTTATGCCACATTGGCTAGAATTACAGCCTTGAAAGAAAACACACTGATGTTGTCATTAATAGATTATATTGTGTCTTAATCGAGTAACGAGCTATTAAAAACTTGTTTTCTGTTATGTCTTAATCGATTAACCAAGGACTTAATCATTAACACACCATAAGTTTCAGATGGATAGCTATTGTAATTCTGATAATCGATTAACACTATACATAATCGGTTAAATGATTTCTCACCTTTATAAAATTGATTATATACAACACATAATCGATTATGCTGTATAAACTTTAGTTTCTTAATGAATGGTAAACTACTTATATGACATGTGATCATACAATACATGTTTTTCAAATATATTATACGTTTAATGCACAAAACCATGTATGTAGATGCATGAGCATACTTATCATGTAATTTCTAGATGTTATATCTCCATTTTAGTCTTGTTCATTTTAATTTCTTGTGAGACTCCCACCTAGGTTTACCTAACCTAGACTTGATCTAAGGCAATCATCTTAAGACTTCTAGTAAAGTAAAATTACAAAGCCCTAAGTCTATAGATATCACCCTTGAGTCTTCGGCTTGTTTTTTGTTGCAAGATCTTCAAGCTTTCTTGTATGTTCATTTTCTTAATCAAAACCAAGGTCAACTTCAAATATGCAAGTCTTGAATCTTTGCACTTTCAATCTCCCCTTTTATGATGACAAAATCTACACCAAATCCTTGTTTGATGAGCTTGATGATGATCAGCAAGTGTTTGCAAAAGGTTGGATAATATCAAAGTTGCACTAATCCCCCTCACTTTGTTCTCCCCCTCAATCAAGCAACGAGTTGAAAAATTGAAGCGAATGTAGGTAGCACACCCACAGAAGCAAAACAACTTGTAAAACACTTCAAACAACAAAACAACACCTTTCTCCCCTTTTGACATTATCAAAAATCATGGGCATTAATATGATAATAACTGGTCAAAACTAAGAAGAGATATAAGAGTTTGTGAAAATAAACTGTTCTTAATCGATTAAGTATGGGCTGTAATCGATTAATCACTTTTAAGAAGCTTGAACAAGTGCACTGATTTCTGCATTTAATCAATTAAATATGCATTTAGTCGATTAGACTGACTAAAAACAGAATATGGACAAGATTTATATGACATATCCATCATGCATATAATCAATCAGGCATGGAATGATTAATATGACAGATTTATTCAGTTAAGGCATATTAATCAAACATATATGATATACACTTAAGATAAGATCAAGATTCTCATACAAACATAATCCATAATCCATCGACATAGTTAAACAGAGTTCAACAAGATATGAAATAACAATTTTGTAGCAAGTACATAACATGAGTTTCACCAAAACATACTACAAACAGAAAATACAATGTCCAATTTAAAATAAATTACATGACCCAAAATAGAAGCTAAACAATAGAGCATAACACCATAAGACCTAGACTCTCCTAAACTACTCCTAAGGTGGTGGAGGAGGTCACCTTGCTCCCGGGTGCATGATGTCTAATATGGCTTCTTGGGGCTCGGTTTAGGTGGCTATGTGGTTAGGTGTGATCAATTTCACCAATTGATTGAAAAGGGGCAGGAATTTTGAGATTAGGGTTTGAAAAACCTTTCTCAAACGTGTACTGTATCTAATATAGTTTACTTTTGCTAATCGATTAAAACACCTATTAATCGATTAAGATTCATTAAAGTTTTAAATTGCTGAAAAAGATAAGCCCGATTAATCGATTAATGAAAGACTTAATCGATTAAGTGTTAGAAAAAAAAATGATGAAGCTACTAGAACTCAATTTAATCAATTATGACAGAGGTTAATCGATTAATGTTAGTAAAATCACATATTTGAGTACATTTTTTAGAATGTCATGGCATGCTAAGACACTTAACCTAAGAATCTAGTCTAGATAGAATTAAACACATAATCATGAATACAATTTACAAGCACAAAGGAATCATGCATTCAACATATATTACAAAAATAGGTATACTGATCATGCAAAGGCACACAATACCATTAACCAAACTAGTTGAGATATTGTTCATCAAGAATTCCAAGTTCTCTTCTATGAACAAAGAATGTATCCTGTGGAAGGGGCTTGGTGAAAATATTCGCTTGTTGTTTAGTGGTTTCAACAAATTCAAGTACACAATCACCTTTTTGAACATGATCACAGAAGAAATGATGCCTTATTTCTATATGCTTGGTTCTTGAATGCAAAATGAGATTCTTTGATAGGTTTATGACACTTGTGTTATCGCATTTAATTGGTATCTTTTCTAGCTTGAGATTGAAATCAATAAGTTGTTGCTTCATCCAAAGCATTTGAGAGCAACACACACCGGCGACACTGTATTCCGCTTCGACGGTGGATAAAGCAACACAAAGTTGCTTTTTGCTGTGCCATGACACTAAGGAGCTGCCTAAAAGGTGGCGATTTCCACTAGTGCTTTTCCGATCTAATTTACAACCGGAAAAATCAAAATTGGAATATCCTACCAAGGATAGTGATGCATCCTTAGGATACCATAATCTCATATTTAGGGTTCCCTTGAGATATCTCATGATTCGTTTAATAGAACTAGTGTGCGATTATTTAGGCATAGATTGATATCTCGCACACATGCAAACACAAAACTTTATATAAGGGTGACTCGCAGTTAAATATAGTAATGAGTCTATTATGCCGCGATATTTAGTTACCTCTACCGCTTTTCCTTTTTTGTCTTTATCTAAGTAACAGGAGGATGCCATCAGTGTAGACGCTTCTTTGCACTTTTCCATCTCAAACTTGTGAAGTCGCTTGCAGTATTTTGACTAGTGGACAAATATCTCGCTTTTCATTTGCTTAATTCTTAATCCGAGGAAGAAAGTAAGCTCCCCCATCATTGACATTTCAAATTCGCCCGGCATCAAATTAGAAAACTCCTTTCACAAGAGGTTGTTATTAGCTCCAAAGATAATATCATCAACATATATTTGTCCTAACAAAACATGATTATCTGATTTTTGGATAAAGAACATTTTGTCAACCTTGCCCCTTACGAACCTTTTTTAAAAGAAAGGTACTCAGTCTATCATACCAAGCTCGAGGAGCTTGTTTCAGACCATAAAGTGCATTTTTGAGTTTATAAACATGGTTCGGGAATTTATAGTTTTCAAAACCGGGCAGTTGCTCAACATAAACCTCTTCTTGAGTGAATCCATTCAAGAAGGCACTAATGACATCCATTTGCAACAATTTAAAGTTCATGATCGATGTAAATGCTAATAGCATCCTAATGGCCTCTAACCTCGCAACAGGGGCGTAGGTCACATCATAATCGATACCTTCCTCCTGGTTGTATCCCTTGGCCACTAGGCATACTTTGTTTCGTATTATTAAGCCAAATTCATCGAGTTTGTTTCTAAAGACCCATTTGGTGCCAATTATCGTATTACAAATAGAGCCTAAGACTGTAGATGAGGCAATAAAGGTTGATCACTAGGGTATAGCTATGCAAGAAGAGCTAAACCAGTTTGAACGAAATAATGTGTGGACTTGGTTTTTCACACCCTCAGAAAGTCCTGATGATCCTTGCTATCTTCTTGATCATCTTGAGTCTATGCTTTTTCGAAAGCACCTGCAACATCATCAGACAAGACATTTCTCTTCTGTTTTGGAGAAGATTCGTCAAAATGAACGTGGATCGACTCTTCTATATGCATGGTGTATTTGTTAAAAACTCTAAATGCCTTATGTATCAAATACCCTAGAAATATACCATAATCCGCTTTTGAATCAAACTTTACTAAAGCACGTTTTCCATTGTTTAAAAATAAAACATTTGCATCCAAAAGTGTGAAATAAGATATGCTAGGTTTTCGACCTTTCAAAAGTTCATAAGGAGTTTTTAAAAGTTTAGTAGGCCTTAGGGGTACTCAATTTATAACATAGCAGGCCATATGTACTGCATCGGCCCAAAAATATTTAGGCACTTTGCTTTCATTAAGCATGGTCTAGGCCTACTCATATAATACGTGATTTTTCCTCTCAACAACTCCATTTTGTTGAGGAGTTCGAGGAGCCGAGTATTGGTGCAGGATACCGTGCTTATTGCAAAACTTGTCGAACGGGTGGTTTTCAAATTCACCACCATGGTCACCACATATATATACTATCTTAAGGTTATGTTGGTTTTGATGCCAAAGCCATATGTCACTCTCTTTAGATATAAAACATTTTGAAAACAATGTAGTGACATCTTCTAAATTAACCATATAGATATTATTTATACGATGACCGATAAAATTAACATTATTAGTTATACTGTCATGAATAATAAAACAATCAGAATCTAAGGATACTCGGTTACCTTTATCGCATAATTGGCTGATACTCAATAGGTTGTGCTCCAAGCCTTCCACATAGAGCATGTTCTCGATCACTGCTTGTGAGGTATTGCCAATTGTCCCAACACCAATCATTTTCCCTCGGTTTTTGTCGCCATAGGTGACATTCCTTTTGTATTTAAGTGAAAGATCAAGGAATTTAGATCTATCACCGGTCATATGCCTCAAACAACCGCTATCCAAATACCAGCGTTGTCCATGCGTTCGACGTCATATCTACAAAACAAATTACTTGTCTTATTTAGGTACCCAAGTGATATTGGGTCCCTTTTTGTTAGTAATCAAGGGTCTTTGTCCCCTTTTCACCCAATCATAAGCACCATAAGGCACACCATACTTCCTAATATAACATGCAATGGAGGTATGGCAATGAGTGTCACAGTAGAAATATTAGGCATGCAGATATGTGACTTTTTATGAGTATGGACTACATGTCTCCTATATGGCCTTTTATTATTAGTTGGGGGTTTATATCCTATTCCTGTATTATTGAGAGTGCAAAGTGTCAATGATTGCATTAGCAACATTTGCCTATGTTTTGATGAAGACAAGGAGTTAATTAAAGCTTGAAGATGTCTCAACAATCAACATGCCGAGGGCTCAAGTGGTGTCTTATTAGACTTATATTATAATTCTTTATTATCTTTTTAGAAGTCTAAGATGCTTGCCATTGATATTGAGTCTACGTTTGAGTCTAGGTTAGGTAAACCTAGGTGTGAGTCTCACAAGACTTAATAAAGTAATTAATCCACTAAAATGAGACATGATCTAGTTTATTATATGTTCATGCATTAATCATACATGTTATATGTGCATATTAGGCATAACATAATGGCTAAAACATGTATAGGTATCAAGTATAACATATAAATAGTTTACCATTTAATCATGTATTAAAATACACTGGTTAATCAATTAACCCCATGGCTTAATCGATAATCGTGAGCGTTTTCTGCTGTTTCAACTGCATAACTGAAAACCCGTCTTTAGAGACAAAATCTGTTTTGTATAAATACTGGCTAATTACCAAAACGGCTAAGAGAGAAAAACACAGAGAAAAGAGATAGATCATCATTGTTAGAATCTATTAAGAGAGTGTTGAATTAGGAGAAATATTAGATCATGCTAGGGCATTAGTTTTCATATTCATATTGCATGATTCTTTGAAAAGCTTTCTTGCATCATTCTTGTATTTCTTGAATAGAAAAAGAGATGATTGCATATTTTCAGAAACCTCATGCATGAACATTCATATTAGACTAGGACGTCTTGTGAGTTTTTGTTTAGGTTTTAGGCTTTGATTTTTATTGTATTATCCGAGTATTAAGTACTCATCCATAACTCAAAGCATTGTTATTCAAGGATTGGGAAAATCCTAGCTGCGGTTAGGTAAGGTGTTGTTCACACAAAGACTTGGAGGTCTTGGGATATAGAGCGATACCTTGGCTGGTGCCGAATTTGGGTTCCAAGAAAGGAGCGTTTGAGTCTTGTATTTGGAAGTGTGTATGTAACGTACATTGTGTTTTATAGTGAAGAATGAAAATCTCTCAAATCAGATGGGAGGACTGGATGTAGTTTTGCAGTGGACAGCAAAACGAACCAGTATAAAATCCCTGCGCAATCTTTTCTACCCTTTTCTCTTTTATATTTCAAGATGTTTTAATGCGAGTTTGGAGCTAATATTTTGCATGCTTGTTCCTTGCTATGTTCTTGTTAATCTTTCATAAAAGTGTTTGTTGTATATCTGTTTGTGTGTTGGTTAATAACTGTGCAAGTTGCTGTTCTGATCATTCTAGTTCTGTTACGGGTTAATCGATTATGAATAGTTCTTAATCGATTAACTGAGCATTTTTCAACAAGTATTTAAAAACCCAAAAGTGGAACTTGAGCTCCGTCACACCTATTCAACCCCCCCTTCTAGGTGTATTCCGTCACTGATACCTAACAAGTGGTATCAGAGCTAGTACGACGTGCGATGTGCTAGCTCAACCGCATTCGCGTGATCCGAGAGGGACTACATATGGGCTCTAATAACCCATTTGGCGGTGATGGCTCATCCATTAATCGTCCTCCCATATTTAGTGGCGAAGGTTATGCCTATTGGAAGGTTCGCATGAGAATCTATATCGAGGAAATAGACACGGACATTTGGGATTCAGTTGTCATTGGTCCATACATTCCACTTCATATGGTGGATGGCGAGTCTAAAGAAAAGCTTGAAGGCTTATGGACGAATATTGAGAAAAGAAATGTCCAACATGATCTTAAGGCCAAAAACATCATTACTTCAACCTTATCTTATGACGAATTCTTTAGAGTCTGCCTTAATGCAAAAGAAATGTGAGATACTTTGCAAGTTATCCACGAAGGCACGAGTGAAGTTATGCGCGCTAGACTAAATGCATTATGCATGAGTATGAGTTATTTTGCATGCTTCCTAATGAATCTATATGTAATATGCAAAAACGTTTTACTCATGTTGTAAATCATTTGGTCGCTCTTGATAAAATTTTTACTAATGCTGATTTGTCTAATAAAGTTTTGCGTTGTCTTGACAGGAAATGGCAACCAAAGGTAACCGCAATAATGGAGTCAAAGAACTTAGACAACATGCCATTAGCTACTTTGTTTGGGAAACTCCAAGAACATGAAATGGAGTTAGGGCGTTTGACAATGAATGAAAAGTCAGACAAGAACAGAATCACACTCAAGGCTACAAGATTTCAAGAAGATCAAGAAAGTGAGAATCCTAGTTCAGATTCTGATTCCGATGAAGACTCGACTCTCCTATTTGACAAATTCAAGAAGTATCTCAAGAAGAAAGAAGGGATCAAGAATCTAAAGAAAGAAGCCAAGAACTCAACCAAGAAAAGCAAGATTCCCAAAGAAGGCTTCACTTGCTATGAGAGTGGAAAATCGGGCCACATGAAGCATCAGTTCCCGAGTCACCTCAAGAATGCTGGTAACAAGAAGAGCAACTCTCGAAGTCCAAGTCAAAAGAAGCATACATTGTTTGGAACGATTCCGAGAATGATTCGACTTCAAGCTCATCCGATGAGGAGAAAAATTTAAAGGTATGCCTTATAGCACAAGTGCATGAGGAGTGCACATCCAATGATGAAGATGATTCTATTGAGGTAAATTCCTATACTTCATCATGCTCTAGTGACTCTCCTCCTTATGATGAATTATATGCAGCTTATGTCGAAATGCATGAGGAGTTAAAGAAAATTATTAAAATAAATATAGATAGGAAAAAGGTTATTTCCTTGCATGAAAAGAAAATAATTGAAATGCAAAAGGAATTAGATGAACTTAAACTTGAAAATGAAACTCTTGATCTTTTATATGCATGTGCCTCATGTGATTGCTCTACTTCTAAATTATGTTAACCCTCTATATGTGATACTTGTGAAAATTTAAATGCTTAAAATTCTGTTTTGAAACAAAAACTTTCAAAGCTCACATATAGTCAAGAAAACCTTAACACATTGCTTGCTAATACAAGAAATGTTGGTATGAACCTAAGAAAAGACCATGTAGAAATCCAGTAGTTCATTGCATAAGAAGTCAAATAATAACATGCTTACTTGTTTCTATTGTGGTACACATGGTCACACATGCACTACATGGTTTATTAGAAAATTTGGTGTGCTAAGTGGCAAATATGTTTGGGTAAAGAAGGAGCAAGATCCCTTAGTTACTAACAAGAAGGGACCCAAAATAACTTGGGTACCCGAAAGAGACAAGTAAATTGTGTTTGCAGGTGTGCCAAAGGACATTGGAGCATCAAGGAAAAATCAACAAAAGATGTTCTAAGCACAAGGTTGGTGAGTAGATCAAGGATATTAAGAAGAAAAGTTATTGAGAAAGGTTGTTAAATGAGCTTCCATATTATGCTACCTACCAAGAGTACTTCTCTAAGTAATGAAGGGGGAGAAGATAAAGGGAAGAACGATGAAAGAGGGAGCAACGCACTTTGAATGTCAAATATACAACTTTGATCAAACCATCAAACTTTTCATCAAACAAGTGGAAATCTTGACCTATCACCAAAGGGTAAGTAAGGTAAGTACATTAACAAGGTTACAAAATTATTTCTTAGTAACCTCAAAATTATGCTTAAAATTGTCAACTTTCTGTCATTAATCGATTAACCCTCAGTATAATCGATTAAATGATTTCCAGTAGGTAAAGCTTTCTGAAATAAATCATTTTAATCGATTAAATTTTGTGATAATCGATTACCTGAGCTTAATGTTTTCCAGAAATTCAGTTTTGTTTTGTTTTGTGGCTTACGTCTATATTTTTGAGTCAAGTACATCTCATGGTTATGGTTGTACCCTCTTTCAACATTTTGTAACTATGTTGAACCTTGCTAATTATGTTAAACAGAATTTGCTTTTGCGTGAATCTTGAACATGTCTTAATTGTGTATTATAATTGAATGATTGAAATATGCTTTAAAATGAAAATTGCCTAACAAGTGCTAATAAGTGGTGATAATGGCATCTAACAAGTGGTGCTAACAAGTGGTGGTATACCTAACAAGTGGCATACATATATGTTTAATCATTCCATGTCTAAACTGTTTACATAATGGATATGTCATGCAAAATCCGTCTATAGAGTCAGAAATCAATGCATTTGTGTAAGTTTCTCAAACTGGTTATTGCTTATGCTAATAATTACAGTTTTTCAAATTAAATTGCTATATATCTTCTTACGTTTGACTAGAATTGAATATTTGTATCTTTTTGATAATGTCGAAAGGGGGAGAAAGGTTGCTTGTTGTGTTTGATGTTATTTGCAGTTTGTCATATCATTGCTTACCTGAGGGGGAGAGCAAAGCGCTGCTTACCTAAGGGAGAGCAAAGCGCTTCAACTTTGAATTCACAACCATTATGCAAATGTACAACATCATCAAGCTAATTCATCAAATGTAACGTATTATTTGATGTGGTGTTTGTCATCATAAAAAAGGGGGAGATTGAGAGTGCAAAGTGTCAAGGATTGCATTAGCAACATTTGCCTATGTTTTAATGAAGACAAGGAGTTAATTAAAGCTTGAAGATGTCTCAACAATCCACATGTCGAGGGCTCAAGTGGTGTCTTATTAGACTTATGTTATAATTCTTTATTATCTTTTTAGAAGTCTAAGATGTTTGCCATAGATATTGAGTCTAGGTTAGGTAAACCTAGGTGTGAGTCT
>NW_017715493.1:0-85432 GCF_001865875.1 Lupinus angustifolius
TGCATGATTCTTTGAAAAGCTTTCTTGCATCATTCTTGTATTTCTTGAATAGAAAAAGAGATAGTTCTTTATGATTGCATATTTTCAGAAACCTCATGCATGAACATTCATATTAGACTAGGACGTCTTGTGAGTTCTTTCTTAGGTTTTAGGCTTTGATCTTTATTGTAATTTCTGAGTATTAACTACTTATTCATAACTCAAAGCATTGTTATTCAAGGATTGGGAAAATCCTAGCTGCGGTTAGGTAAGGTGTTCTTCACACAAAGACTTGGAGGTCTTGGGATAAAGAGCGATACCTTGGCTGGGGCCGAATCGCGTAAGAACGGTTTTTTTGGGAGGCGGTTTTGGGAAAGGTCAAACCAAGGGTGACGAAGTTCTTTGGGTTCCAAGAAGGAAGTGTTCAAGTTTTGTATTTGGAAGCGTGTATGTAACGTACATTGTGTTGTATAGTGAAGAAGGAAAATCTCCTAGATCAGAAGGGAGGACTGGATGTAGTTTTGCAGTGGACAACAAAATGAATTAGGATAAAATCCCTGCACAATCTTTTCTACCCTTTTCACTTTTATATTTTGAAGATGTTTTAATGCGAGTTTGGAGCTAATATTTTGCATGCTTGTTCCTTGCTATGTTCTTGTTAATCTTGCATAAAAGTATTTGTTGTATATTTATTTGTGTGTTGGTTAATAACTATGCAAGTTACTGTTCTAATCATTCTGGTTCTGTTACTGTTTAATCGATTATGAACAGTGCTTAATCGATTCACTGGGCATTTTTCAGCAAGGTACCCCTCGCCACCGAATATCACCTCGATGAAGATCTTCATGTGCACTATGCAGTAGGCATACCCCTCGCCACTGAATATCGAATGGCAGTTGATGGATGCGCAATCTCCTCTAAAAGGGGTAGTGGAACCCATAGTGTTATCCTCTGGGATCAAACGAATATGCGGTCAAGTTAGCACTTTCGTCCTAACTCTAATACTACTTGATGAATACTAGCAGGTTAGAACACACCTACAGGGGGGTGAATAGGTGTAGCGGATCACGTATTCTGAAAACTGTTGTGCTTAATCGATTAAGCCTAGTTTTAATTAATTAAGCAGTTCTTAGATTTAATTGATTATGATTATGGATAATTGATTATCCTGAATCTTGCACTTCTCGATTTTGAGGTTTCTTCCACATCAAGTTACCGATTACCATTATTTACACAATCTATTGATTAAAGAAGTTACAGAATGATAACAACAGAGATTATTAAAGGCAACTCAAAATTAATCAATTAACAAGAATGTAAAGATCGAAATTAAATGAGACAAGGGATAGAAAATTGTGCACAAGGAATTTTTATCCCGGTTCTTTTGTGGTCCACTGTAAACTACATTCATGCCTTTCTTTCTAATCTTGGAATAGTTTTCTTCACTATTGAAATTGGTGTTTGTATACATGCACACTTCCAATTACAACAAGACTAAGTCACTTCTTTCTTAGCACCTATGAGCTTCACAATCTTGGTTTGACCTATCTAACTCGCCTACTTGGATCTCCTATCCTTTCACGGTTTGGCCCCAGCCAAGGTATCGCTCGAACCAAGACCTCTTATTCTTTGTGAAGATTGTCAAGAGCTCTCTTGAGGTTATACTACTCACCAAGAGATCAACTTCCTTGTTCGACACTATTTTTGATGAGTTGGCTTGAGTACTTAATACTCGGATACAACAGTTAAACTCAATCCTAATCTCTAAGCAGATAAACCCACAAGACCTTAATCTAAATGAGAATTAATACAAAGAGTTTTTGTAAAAAGGTTTTCCCACTTTTCGAAAAAAAGATTTTCCTTACTTCACTCTTAAAGAAATCAAGAAATCTATGCAAGAATGCAAGAATGCAATGCATTAAAAAACCGGAAGATATATGCAATGATATGAATATCTAAGCCATATTCAGAAGGCTATCACTCTCTAAGCGCTCGTAATGCAATTTCTCACTCTAATGCAATGTATGAAAATGAATGTTCAAGTTATGCCACATGAGCTAGAATTACAACCTTTATAGAAAACACAGTGATGCTGTCATTAATCGAATATATTGTGTCTTAATCAGGTAACGAGCTGTTAAAAATTGGTTTTATGTTATTTCTTAATTGATTAACTAATGACTTAATTGATTAACACACCATAAGTTTCAGATGGTTAGCTACTATAATTCTGATAATCAATTAATACTATACATAATCGATTAAATGATTTCTCACATGTATTTAATCGATTATATACAACATATAATTGATAACGTTGTATAAAATTTAGTTTCTTGATGAATGATAAACTACCTATATGACATGTAACTCCTCGAAAATTACTCCAACAATATTACCCAAAAATGGGTAAAAAATTTTTTAATGTAAAACTCTCCATTTACATTTAATTCCTTTTCGGGACACTTAGTAACCTAAAATGCGGAAAAGACAACAATAATTCGTGGAATGATCCTTTATTGAAATAACTGAAAACATATACAAAGGCAAAGCGGAATATATCTTAATCCAAACTGAAATATATACAATAGTCTGGTTTATTTAGAATATTATAAGTACCCTACACAGATACTTGCCTCAAGGGAAACTAGAAATAGAAATGACCACTAGCGACTAGCTCCGGGGCTAGCGAGTGTACTAGAACTCTCATTGGGATCCTCCTCCGTCTCAGAATTGGAAGAGGGGTCCACCATCTCAACAGAATCCTCTATACATACCAACTCCACACAGTCTTCCTCTTCGGCTTATCGCTCCTATTCCGGGTTGTTGGAAGAACCCTGTGATTTTCTTACCACTCCCGCCTCTTCCTGAAGATCAGGCGGCGTTGGTATAGCAGCTCTCTTCCCCGATGGGAAACTGGGCACATCATCCCTACTCCGTCTCCAAGTAGATGGTCCAACATCAGTGGGTCGTGAGGGATCACATACTGAATGGATGGCGTAGTAGGTGCAAATCTCCAAGCAGGCAAGGTGAATGAAGCCTCCAAGTTTGCATGCTGAGAAGGGAAGCTCATCATAGAGCCGTCACAAACCATCTCTAGCTCTAAGGCACAAGGGCCTGTGTAGATATATCTATGTCCATCACTACTCCATGTCCCCTTCTAGGACATCGAGAATCGGTAGCTCCGAATCCTCGCCGTACGGTCCATCTGAACGAGAACGCGAACCGAGAACAAGTAGAAAGAAAAAGAAAAGAAGAGAGAGTAAGACATCTAATGAATATAATTCATTGACGGCGTGGAATTACACGAAATGTCACATCCAGACAGACACGCATAATATACACAATATAGATCACAAACATAATGCACAATGATGAATGCGGTTATAACTCGAATCCTGGGGATTAATATCCATGATCTCAATGTATGAATGTTATGCTTATTTCACCCATCCTTATACCAATATCCTCCCAATATACTATTCGAAAATAACCAAGAGTACAAGTTCCATGACAAGCCGATTTGATCCCACCAAAAATTATTCCTCGCAAGGATATATATATGTTCGATCGGTTCCGAAGAACGATCCATTTCAGGATGGTGTTGTATCAAATACTTTATGGGCATCCCTCTCATTGATCCTGATTGCAAAGAGGGGTTGTTAGAGATCATCTAGTTTGCAATGTGAGAACTGTCCGATCTAACAGCATACCTCATCCAGGATACAAGGGACTCGTCTTACCTAGACTCTCCCTCAAGACTTTGCGGACGAATCAATGCCATCGCCGTGCCTCTCAACATTGCGGGGCTCGTTCGTCTCCCGTAAATTTCCTCTCCACTACTTCGTTATTTATAATGGATATGCACACTAACCGAAGTTAGCCGATTAAATATTTTAATTAGTCTCTTAAAATGACCGGCCCATCCTAAGACATCTCCCAAAGGAATGCTTCCTGTGAGACCCGATCTTACATTATCACGTAATATAGGAATAACATCCCTACCACTACGAACCATCGCTGAATTACCTTGGATGGCCACATGACCAAGCCTCTTACGGTCAGACGACCTCGCTACATGGTATGATGTAATCCTTTTTAGGCATAGCCTTGCTCACGACATCCTCGTCGGAATCCTTGTCCACATAAGGCGCAAGAACCAAAAATAATAGTATAAGTTTGTTGATTTGGGCACTAGACTCAATCCTCTGAGCCACGGTCTTTCCCAAGTGTAAATACACTTCACACCCAAGCTAGGGCTATTGCCTAAGCAATAAATTAATCAAAAACAGCCACAATTTATGTTTGCCTTTCTCCCAAGCGAGAGACTGTCGCTCAAGCGACCAATTCATCAAAACATACTCAATTTCCTGCATGGTTCTCGCTCGAGCAAGGGGACTGTTGCTCAAGCTAGAAATACACCAAACACTGGCAAAAATACCTATCTGGTCCTCGCTCGGGCGAGGTCTGGTCGCTCGGGTGCTAAAAATTGCCCAGAACAGGCCAAGCTCACTGCATGGACCTTGCGCAAGCGAGAACCGCCTGCCCAAGCGAGGCTGGCTCGCCCAGGCGAGGGGTAGCTTGCCCATGACCCAATTGGGGGCCTAACGCACTGTTTCTTCCTCTCCCAGGTGAGGCTGGCTCGCCCTGGCGAAGGTAGTCCTATTAGCAGGACTATTTCCTCGCCCTTTTGGGCTACCAGATCGAAAATCTCCACTGTTTTTGATCCATAGCATTTTAGTTTCTCGAGTGGTGTTCCTTCATGGATAACAACCACGAGACTTGATATTTTATACTATCTTAGGGGCATTCAGCCTAAAGAAACATCGTATTTAATCCAGCCACGAAATCATTTGGTTAAGTATGAGTTTCTAACAAAACAGAAATAACTCCCAACTTTTAAGATACTTGGGAGATCCGGGTGTCATATTCGGACACCACTATGTCAAGATGTATTCTCTCTCACCTTGGGTGTTAGCGTGGTGGATTCCCTTTTCATGAATGGATCGGTTGTCCGACTTTAAACGCCTCGAAACTAACACAAAACACAAATCAATCATTCACGAGTTAAATCGCTTTCCTACTAACTCTAAGATAAAAACATCAATTTAATCCATTCTAAGAACATCTGAGACTTTCATCCATCTGGTCCAAGATTCATAATCTCGAACCATCCTTTATTCTCAAAAGTCTCTTTCCCTATCCCTATCGTGTTCATGATCATTTCAATACCTTTCACAAGGATTGATCTCATGATCAAAACGACATTTCGATTTCTTAAAAAATTTCTTTGATTTCAAAATCGTCATCTTTCATCAACATAAATGACATGCATATATTCAAAACACTAAAATAACCCCATGAACAACAAGATTTCATGGTTTCCAAAGCAACAATTTCTAGATTCACGAAAACTCATTTTTCGCGTTCTTGTGTATAACAAGAGATAAGAAGGTTTTGTAGAAAATTTTGACGGTTGAAAATGTTCGTAACATAGGCATAAACATCATACTCGAATATCGAAAACAATGAACGACTAGATTTTCTAAAAGATTAAGAACTAAAGGGATGAGGTTTACCTTGAAGTTCTTGTGAAAATCCAAAGGAAGAAGAATGAAATGCAATGTAGAGCCAAATGTTTCTCTACCTTGAATGAGCTCTTTAAGTAGAGTAATTTAGATTAGGGGGGTGCAAGCCAAGGGTTTCAATGGGTTTTATGGCTCTTTTAAGTGGAATAAATCAGATTTAGGGGAATTGAATCTGATTTATGGAGGCAAACCAATGGTTTCCAAGATTAATGGTGCAATGGGTAAGTGACGGATTTACGGAATTTAGTGTAAAGATGAGTATTTTCGCTTGCTCGCCACGCAAGTTTCACTCGGGAAAATGAGGTGACTTTTTTGGCAAAACATTCGTGATGAGACCATGTCCAAGTATTGTCGGCAAATACTTGGTTGAATATTAAAATCTTCCAATTACAGTCAGAATTTCGAAATGCCGAATTCGGAGTTAAAAATATTTAGAAATGCGTTTTGGATAAAATTTATGTCTATCCTAACTCGAAATAATATTGCAAAGCAAAAGGCGCAATCGGAATTCGATTCCGAGTTACGGAACTCAAAAACACGTTTTTGGGCCGAATTTGGGCAAATTTGGGCCCGACAGCAGTCCAAAAACTTTTCGTCACAGAAAATTACGAAAATTTACCACAAGAGAGAAATTCATAATACAAGGCTAACACTCAACTACGATTTTCTCTACCTTGCTTTTGCTCTCCTGTCGATCACTATGACCTTTTCCTTTACACCTCCTCCTTCAATCTCTCTCTTAGGTAACCTTTCTTCCTTTCTTTATATATAATATGATGTTTCTGTCCGAGCATGAGTCTAGTTCGGATGGTGTAGAGGTTTTTCCTGGACCTCCGCCCATTTTTGTCGTTTGTCTTCTCAACATCATCAAAACATAAGTTTCGCCCCTAACTATGGTACAGGTTAGGCTGTTGGGACAAGGCGGGGCGATTTTTCTCTACAACCTTGTTGGTCGAGCATAAAAAGAGAGTGGCCAAAAGAGGAGGGAGGTTGACTGACCAAGCGGCCCTATTGGAGAAGTGGCTACCAATCATGGACGACTAGTGTAGTTCAGAATCTGAGGCTTCTTCTAGTAACAAGTTACGAATGGCGAGAAGTTATGGTGCTAGGGCTGACTAATTTACTATTCTCTAAGGCTTGGATGGTCCAAAATCTCGATACTAGTGGGTTGGTCGCGAGGTGTTGGGCATGAATAGTCACTTCCGTATGGGATAAGCCCAATGTCTAGCCTTTGGAGAAACCGATAAATAGAGTCCTACTGGTCGCTCCTACAAAGACCTTACAACCGTGAAAGAGGACTGCTACAACTTTTATATGTATGATGTCTACTTTCTAAAGATCGGGCTCCGACTCCCTTTGGATTAATGGAGCGTGGCCGTGTTGAACCATCTTCAGGTGGCCTCTTCTCAACTTCACTCGAATGCTTGGGGTTTCATCCGTGCGTTCGCCATCTTTTTCCTCGTCAAGTGCGTCCCTACATGGTGAGGCTCTTCTTCTAGATGTTCTGGGTGACGCACAACACAAATTCTGATGAGGAGAAAGAAAGCCGTTAAGGGTGGACGTTTTTTTAGTCGAAAACAAGGATGCCCTCTTTACCCTTTTTGATTTTTCCGTTAAGAATTGGAATAGAGGTTTCTATCGGGTCGATATTTGGGGAGCTTCCCACAGCTGTGCGTTTGGCCCAGATGGGGAGTATCTTTTTCCTTTTTCCTGGAATAACGGGCTTCATGTGAGGCCTTCCAAGAAATACTCATTTTTCGAGAAGGATATCATGGAGCTGGAGGTTGTTTGTGATATACTAGTTTAGATTGATGACAGGGCAACGTTGCTCTGCTCTCACCTACATGCGGATGACACGGTTTTTGAGCAGATCGAGGGTAAGTAATTGGAGGGGGATGTTACATTGGCCAGCCTACTAGAGGATGAGACCATGGTGACCCTTCAGGAGCAATACTCCGCCGAGCTCTAAAAACTAAGGGATTCACATGTTGTTGAGAGGAAAGAGCTGTAAGTCCAAATCATGGTTGCCGGTTAGCAACTCTCTTACTTATCCCTCCGATTTGAAGACGCCCTTTGGGTAGCCATTGCTGCCAAGGAAAAGCTGGCTTCCATGACCGCCCATGCTGAGGGAGCTGATGTCGATGTTAGGCAGCTAACTAACAAGCTGAAACTATTCGAGGAAAGAGGTTAGGCAGCTCAGGAAGCTCATGTTTCTTGGGATAATACCATGGCCTAGCTCCATTTGGTGCATTGATAAATGCCAAAAATGCCTAAATTTCATACACTTTTTATGGCACTTATCCTTGGCAAAATTGAGAAAACCAACTTAATTTAACACTTTTTGGATAAAATACCACAATCTTGATATGTTTTATGTATTTATTTTCTACTTTATTTTGTAGGATTTGGGTAGATAAGAGATGGAATATTCAAGTGCAAGCAAAGTGCTCAAAATAGGCCAAAATGATCCATACATGACATGCTTAAGCTTAGTGTGGCAAGCTGTGTTCTTAGCCTTAAGCATGACTCACCAAAACTTGGCCTATGTGGAAAGCATGAAGTCAACATGAAGCTGCTCACTAAGGAGCTTAGATTGGACAAATGCACGATCAGTTGGTGTCCATAACACGCATGGCACACGCTAAGTGCTCATTGAGCAGCTTAGCGTGGCACCTGGAGCTCCCAATGTGGAACCAAGCACCAAGCTACATCAGAATCAAGCACGGTCAAGCTGCTCAACCAGGCAGCTCAGCGGTGCCATATAGGCGCTTGGTGATGTGCACTTAGCAAGTAGGCCAAAGTTAACTTATCACCCAAGCATGCTTACCTCATGCATAACTTCACCGTAAGTAGCCTACTTAGGCTTTCAGAAGTAGCTCACAATAGGTGGGCCAAGTAGCTCACCATAGCTTAGGTGACTCAGCCCCAAACAGGTGAGTAAGCTGCTTGGCCAAGTGACCAAACCCATGCTGAAGGGTTTGGTCAACAACTTAGTGGTGGAGGAGAGCAGGTTAACGGGTCCTGGAACTCCTATAAATAGGAGACACTTTGTCGTGCCACGATTTTCGGCTGCACGACTTTGTTTAGAGTCACCACTACATTTTATAGTTAAAAATATAGAAAAATCTTTTAAGCCCAATTACCCCGAGCTTTTGGATTTTTGACATCCACGTTTGGGAGTCGGTTACAAAGTGTGGAAGATATTACCACCCTACCTGCCCGCCTTAAGCGGTACCCTTCATTAAAATATATGAGTTTATTATTATTATTATTATTATTATTATTATTATTATTTTATTAAATTATCTAATTAATTAATTAATTATTATGAAGAAAAAAATTATTTATTTTTGTTATTGTGTCTAACAAGATTGATCCTGGTCCTACGTATCCCTATTAAGGGAATTAAGGCTTACATAGTTCTCTAGGTGGAAAATGGTTTGTTGGTTGAGTGTATTTTAATTAAGGAAAATATATTTTTTAGTCAAAAATGTTTGTTTTCCATGTTAATTTATTGGAAAATTTTTTTTTATTTGGTTTAATTTTTGTCATTTATTTAATTAAGAAAATAGAGTTTAATCGATTTTGAGATTTAATTGGTTCAAAAGAAGGGGCGTAGCGTGACCTTTTGAAGATGATTTGAGAAGAAAGAGGTCTCCGGGACGACCTTCTCTCCATCTTTGGTTAATTCTCAAAATTATTTTATATTTTGAAAAGTATTTATTGTCGTGTTTTATTTATATAAAATATGTTCAACTTTATTGAAAATAATTTTTGCTATTACCGTTTTTAGTAATGTGATTATGAAATTAGAAATAAAAATAAAAAATAAAGTGTTTTAAGAAAAGAAGTTGTTACTTTATTGCTATTTTTGTTGACTTTTAGTTATTGATATTTATTCAAAAACAATATTATTTATTTGTTCAAAAAAATATGTTTTCATTTCTGGATTAGTCTCTATCAGATATTAAAAAAATCACATTTTTACTTACTAAATGGTGTTGATTCTATAATATAAAGGTAGACACATAATGCAAAAAAAGGAAAGAAAAAAAACCTGGGAGAGTTATGATCATGTGTAGGTGAGACCATGTAAGCTTGTTGACGTGTCATGTGCACATTGGCTGGATGATGGTGCAGCAAGGAGGAGGCCATGTGGCTGTCTCTAGTTGGATGGAGTGGAAGGATGCACAGGTTTCAATGTGTACTCCCCTCTACAGGATTCTGTGCCTCAAATGGGGCAATGATTTAGTGTATCAGTTTTCATTGAAATGAGAAGTGTCCCCCCCCCCCTTATTGATCAAGCCTATGGTCAAAGCAGGATGAGGATTAGTCCACGGATTGGACGTCTGAGATACTATCTGGTGAAGGTTGCACAAAATGGCCTGTAGCCTTGCACGTAGTGGATCACTCCCTAGCCAAATTCTCTATCCTTTCTCACTGTTGTGTTTTTTGGCAGAATGATGGTCTTTTTTGTGTGGAATCCCTCCCTGTTCTTTGATGAATAAGACACTCTATTTATAGACTATGACTTATCACATGTGCTTAATGAGGATAATATCTCCCATTAACTGATTGGAGGAGGTTGAGAGAAATAAATCATATTTGAACATAATCAACTTGATTTGAATTTTCCTTGATTTGATTTGCTTATTCTCATATTGCAACCTTAATTTACATGATTCCAAATCTCTAAAAGGTTTAATTTTTCATCGAATCAAATCTTTAAAGATTAATTATTATAATCAAAATTATTTGTGCAACACAATCAGATTGATATAAAAGTTTTCAATCTTAATTTGATTTGCATATTTCCTAATTGCGATCTTTAACTTATTTTATTGATTTTCAACCTTGATTTATTTGATTCCAAGTCTCTAAAGATTTAATTTTCTAATCAAATTGATTTGTGAAACACAATTAGATTGATATGAACTTTCTAATTTTATTTGATTTCCATATTGCAATCCTGATTTGATTTTTAAATCCTTAAAGATTTAGTTATTATCAAGGTGATTCATGCAACTTAAACAAACATATATGATGTGATTCAAATTAAATATTTTCAAATCTTTATTTTATCTGATAGTCCAATCAAATATTTAATTCACTCATCTTTTATTTTTATTTATTATTATTATTATTAAAATAACTCTAAAAAAATCATTTTTTGAGAATTCAATTACTTTAAACTTGAATTTTGGTTAACTTAATCATTTAGATTTAGGAACCTTAACAAATGGTTTAGTCTTATTATTTTAAATTTGAATTTTGGTTAACCTAATCATTTTGATTTAGGAACCTTAACATAACATGTTTAGTTTTATTATTTTTAGAAAAGTATTTTTGGAATTCTATGATTTTTTATTTAAAATATTTTTGGGCTTTTTCTGGGCCGGACAAAAGTGGGTCTTCGCACACTTGAAGGCACTTAAATCATTCATTCATCACTTCATAACCTCGTCCGAATTTCTCTCTTCTGCTACTTTTTCTTTATAATTTCTTGGAGAATTTCTACTCCAAAGTAGCTTAGGTAACTTTTATTTGTAATTTCTCTTTAATTCAAGAGGAGAAGGGGTAATCAAATGAGATGTAAAAATTCATTTTGCATTCTCATTTGTGCATGGTAAAGTGTCTTAAATCCTTGGATTAAGATGGCTAATGCTCCCAAATCTTAGTTGAATTTTTGGCTCACTACTTTTTCTTGTAACTTCTTGTTCCATTGTGTTGAATTATGGTTAAGTTATTACTTTGGAAATTTCAATTCTTTAGAAAGTGCTTAATGCATTTTTAGCTTGATCACCTAAAACTTGTTTACAAGATCCAAAATGCTTCTTTCTAAAGTCTTGACAAATGAACTAAAAAGTAGGAATACACCTTAGTTTATTTGCCAAATCAAAGCATCCATTTTAAGCAACTTGCAATCATGGCTAATCAAAGTGACAGTTTTAAGTAGGAATACACCTTAGTTCGAGTGACAGTTTTCTATTGATTAGTATATTTTGCAAGGTTTTAAAATCACTTTTTCTCGTCGTGGGATTGGGAGAAATTTTATGAATTGATGTTTGGAATAACCAAAGTATGCACATAACTTTTATAAACATTTTTCATAGAAACATCTTAAGAAATATTTCCATCATTGAAACAAAATTCCTCAAGAATTTGTGCATATTAGTTGTTTATGTTTACTTGTTAGAATGTTCAAATTTCGTGAACAAAACCAAACCAAAAATATGTTCAATCTTTATTAGTAATATAACATGTTTATAATAATGTTCTATTAGGCAATTCCTTCTGGTTCGACAAAACCATATACTATACTACAATTGAATCTTGAAAGAGATGCAAAGTGTAAAATAGTAAAGTGTTAACTTATGAATTTTATTTGTTGACAAAGAAAGAAATTATACCAGTCATAATGAGTGATCTAACTACTAACTTTTATTTTCAGGCATTTACTTTCCGCAACTAACATTTATTTTATATCATTTAGATTTCCAAAACAAACATTTATTTATTGCTTTATTCATTTATTCTTTACCAACCTTCCATAAGGAAGTAGTTCGGATAATAAAAATGAAAATAAATATCACTCATTATCACTTGTGTTAATTTTCTAAATCAATACCAGTAGAACAGCTTTGGGAATTCTTTCCAACAAAGCCGAGATCATATGAAGTTGTTAGTAATTCAATAAAGCTAAGTTTTTGATGAAATGGAATATTCTTGAAACGATTATGCCGACGTTGGAAATTATTTTCAACAAAGTCGAGATGGGGAGCAAAGAATAAACCAATAACTAAATAAATCAATCAAAAACTTGCCTTACCAAGCAAGAAAAAAATCTTTCAACAAATTGGCGCCGCTGCCGAGGAATTGCTAAATAATAGAAATTATTATTTACTATGCTATATTATTAATAATCTTGTATTAAAATATTTTTCACTCTTTGTATAAATTAATTTGAATTTGTAATTTCCTTTGGTGCATGCATTGCAGGAATAAATAGGTAGAATTTCCTTTCTACCCAGAATTTGAAAAAAAATTATAAAAGAAAAAGAAATCCCAGAGGGAAACCAAGAAAAAAATCAGAATCAATGACCAATAATCAACAAACCACTGAAGGAATAAGGGCAGGCAACCATCCAAATATTGGTGGATTTATCAGTTTCATGCCCAGAAATATGATAAGGATCGGGAGGCCATCTAGTACCTAAAGGACTCCCGAAATGAAATATGGATTGGTACGATTGATGTATGCTATTCCATTTTCCGGCCTAGAGGATGAAGATCCATTCAACCATCTCACAAAATTTTACGAGTTGGTTGGTATTGCTGGAATATCAGAAACAGAAGAAGAAACTAGTTTTCTGAGGGTTTTTCCATTAACTCTGATAGGGATAGCTAAGGAATGGTTTCAAGACCTACCTCCACATATTCAGAACGATTGGAACCTGGCGGAGGAGAAATTTTTGAGTAGATACTTTTCGCAAGGAAAGTTTATGGATTTGAAGACAACTATATCCACCTCTGTTCAACCTACTGAGGAAAGTCTTTGCGAATCTTGGGATAAATTCAAATATATGCTAGGAAAGTGCCCAAATCATGGACTTTATGTGCAAACTCAAATTCATATCTTCATTAAAGGATTACAACAACATCACAAATGGATTCTGAATGCAACATCTGACAGACAACTTTTGACTAAACCACCACAAAAAGCCATTGATATAATTGAATCCTTGGCATTAAATGACCATAAAAGTCAACACCAAAGAGGACCACCATCTAGGAGAGGTGGAATTCTCGAATTGAGCTCAAAAGATGCTATGTTGGCTCAACATAAACTGCTTCAACAACAGCTTGATGAAGTGAACCATAAGCTTAATAATTTACCTAGACAACTACGAGAATCTTTAAAGAAGCAAGTTTATAGGATGTCCACTTTGTAGGCAATTCTCCAAGTTCGAACTTATGGTTCACTTCATAAAGAAGCATGCCATTGTAAAAATGAGGATGTCCACTTTGTAGGCAATTCTCCAAGTTCGAACTTTCAAAATAATTATCCTCGAGGGGGTAATAATCAATTTTAGGGGAATCAGCCTTGGAGACAAGACAATCCTCAAAAACTGCCATCACAATTCTACCCGTGGAATAATCAATATCAACACCCAACATAGGACAAAAATGTTAAACTGGAGGACACACTCAATCAGTTCATGAAAATGACGATGTTTAACCAGAAAAACACAGATGCATCTCTGCAGAATATGGAAATTCAAATCGAGCAACTGGTCAAACAAATAGTTGAAAATCAGAAATCAACATTTTCAACTAATACAGAAGTCAAACCGAGGGAGCACTATAATGTTGTCCTAAGGGATGAACCAAGCTCATCTGAGCGGTAGAAAGATGGTGAATTCTGGTAATATGGGTCACATGCGTCAATCTATTGACGTTAAAAGAGTGCTTGCTGGGACACAACCCAATACAATTTCAATATATAATATGTTTATCCCTTCATTTCTTTCTTCTATATTTTATTTTATTTTAGACAAAAAAGAAGAACAATGTTTATCATCAAAGTAAAAAAATTGTTTTTTCTTTGAAAATAATTTTTGAGTTTTTAGGAAATAAATTAGAAAATTTTCAAAAAGAATGGGAAAAAATAAAAATTCAAGAATGGGATGTTGGGCCAGGTCAAAATCTTCCAAAAACTCAAAATGGGCCCACACCAAGGCCAAGTCATGGCGATGACCCAACCAAACTCGATCAAAGCCTTCACCAAAGACCCACTACCGAACGAGGGTAACCTGGCGCTCAGCGCCTAGCTGACGCAAGACATGTGGCCAAGGGGACAAAAATCCTCTCAAAAGAGGATTTCGCTTATCCTTTTATCTCTTGAATGAATCAACTTTTGACCAAGAATCCCACTCTTTTAAACCCCTCAATGTTCTGATTTTGAAAGCACCGCATCATTTTCAAAATCTCTCAAAATCAAAATGCTTTCATTTTGCCTAAAAGCTCTCAAGTTCTTCATCATCATGTAAGTATCCTCTTCTCTTTACATTTTCATACTTGTTTCATCTTTTGAAGCTTATTGTTTGGGAATATGGTTTTAAGAACAAATGAAAAAACTTTTAAAAGAAACCCAACACAAAAAGTTTCAAAAAGTCATCATTTTTAATCCTTTTTTTGTTGAGACGTGTATATGCCTGTTGTTGAATATGTTTGAACTTGAATAGATGTATTTAATCATGATTAAAACAAAAGAAAATTTTCTTGACACATCTCATGCTCACATGTTCAAATGATAGAAATCTAGATCATGAAAAACTTAAAAACTTTCTCTCATAATGTTTGTAAACCAACATGCCTTTCAAAACTTTTATGAAAATATATTGTGATGAAAAGGGTTTTTTTTGTTAAGTAAAAATATTTTCAAAAAGGTTAAAAAAAAGATATGTTGGAAACATGAGCAAAATTTCAAAGTCATGAATATTTCTGCAAATTTTGTCAAAAATAACACTTTGAAATCTCATGTTGGCCGAATGCTATAGATGATTATTGACATGAAACTTGTTCAAAAATCACCAACATTGGAAACATCATTTAGTACCCAAATTTGACTATTTCTTTTTGGAACTTGTGCACTCTTAAAAAATGCATCACATTTTTCCAAAAAACTTTGAGAAACACTTAGGAAATTCAGCCATGAACGAAAATGTTTAAATTAGGTAGTTTTAAAAGTAGCAAATTGGAAGCAAAATTGTAAAATTAAGTTGCAGGCTCTGAACAATTTCCAATCTTGATTTTAATGACTAACTCCACGGTTTGGAAAAAATATTTTTGTGGAATTATAAATTTTGTATGAGTTCGTCAAGGAGAGAAAAGGAAGTCATTAATGAGGAAAAGAACACACAATTTGCTTCAAAAGATGCCAAGAAAAAGTTGAAGGAAATAACTCTAAAAAGTAACACAAATTTGGAGAAATTTGTTAATTTGGATGAAGATGAATTTGGAGGGTTCACTTTCATAGTGGAGAGGTACGGTTGGAAAAAGCTTACCCAATCCAAGAAGATGTTCTCATTGGATATGGTGAAACAATTTTATGCCAATTCCATTGTATCAAGTGAGGCAAGGAGGAATCGATATACATGGGTGAATGGGATCCAAGTTTATTATGACAAATACATGATAAATGACTACTTGGGCAACCCATGGAACCCATCATCAACAAAATGATCATGACTTATGCACGTATCAATTGAAGTTAAGTGCTATCTATTCGAGGGAAGACAAAGGACATGATGAAGCTTATGTCAGAAAAAGCTTATGTTTGGAATGTTTGGAGCTCAATCAAAGTGGGATGGTATTCATGTTTTGTACGACTCAAACTTCACAAAATTGGGCCATTTTTGTGATGTCCAACATATGGCCTTCCTCACATGTCTCTGATTTTATAATCTCTAATGCAAAGCTCATCAGTTTTATATATGATGAAGATTTTATCGACATTATTCATGATTGCATCATGAGAGGTGCTCTTTCAATGATTTTTCCTTCATTTATCACTGACTTTTCCAAGTATCAACAAGTACTTGGACCTTATAAGGAGGTCACAACCTTGAAGACAAAAATCAATTAATCATATGTAAGCACTTACTGTAAGGAGAAAACAATCTCACAAGCTTGGGCTGAACTTAGAAACAAATGTGGTGATTTGAGCCAAAATCAACAAACTACTCATGGGAAGACAATGAATTCCAAGATAGACGACATAATTCAAGAACAATAAATGCAAAACCTACAACAAAAGACATGCTATCGAGGAATCAAAGGGATTTACAAGAGCTTGCATAGCATCTTTGGAAAGAAATCCAACTTCAAAGGAGGATCCTATGATGAATTTGTGGCCAGCACTAAGTGGCTCGAAAGAAGATCACAAGGCTCAACTGAGGAGGAAGAAGATGAGGATTGAGAAAGCTCTTTACGATTTGCCCTTTTTCCTTACATGAATTTCTATGTTATTTATCTTTATTTTGCGTTTCTAATATTTGTTATGTTGTTGCTACTATGTTTTAAGGTGCTACTATATTTGGTATGTTCTTTTTAATCTATGATTTCAAAATTGTGTTTAAAAATAATATGTCATTCTTTAAAAAATTTCATATGCACCAAACATCTCCTTTAATGTATATGTAAAAATTTTAAAAGAAATTTAATATTGTTTATAAGATTGTATAGTTATTTAAAAAGTAATTTGGTTGTCCATAAACTCCAAAAAATATTAAAACCGAAGTTAAAGTGGCTAAATGAACAATAGTGGCATGATTGCATGATTAGAAATTGCTAAGCATATTTTGACTTAAGCTTTTATTGAGAAAATTGAGATATATGCTAAACTTTTTGTGAAAACATCACATAATGTCATAACTTGAAATTTTTTGCAAATGGAATTTAAATTTGTGTAACATGATCTTTGCAAACATTTTTAAATCAAGAAGTGTAAATATAAGCCAAGTAAAGGAATGAGCCAAACACGTGAGGATCAAAGCATAAATGACCATTTGATTTGTATAATTAAACTTGATTGTGTCTTTAAATCTCTTAATTGCATAAGATTGATAGGAAGTGGTCAAGGCATGTTATTCCTTGATTGATTATGCAATTTAAGGGAATATTTGAGACAAAGAACAAGTTCAAATTACTAGAATCAAATGGTTGAAAAATAGCGTGAAACACTTCCCCTTTGAAAAAGTTCCAATTTTAAACTTGTGTGCAAAAACACTTTGTGATTGAAAAATATTTTCTTAGGTATATTGTTATACACTTTTGATGAACAAAAGCATACATTTTTGTTTGAAGCATTATGTGTAAAAAAATTCACAAATCATGAAAAATCTCATTGAAAACCTTTTTTATGGTTAAGCAAAATTTGAAATCATGACAATCATATTTGAAAAATTAGCCAAGTCTTGAATTCGGATGTGCTTTACCATTTTTTTTGATGCCAAAAATGCCATTCTTTTTATGGCACTTATCCTTGGTAAAATTGAGAAAACCAACTTAATTCAACAATTTTTTTATAAAATATAACAATCTTGTATATATGTTTTGTGTATTTCTTTTCTACTTTATTTTGTAGAAATTAGGTAGAAAATAGATGAAATATTCAAGTGCAAGCAAAGTGCTCAAAATAGGCCAAAATGATCCATACATGACATTCTTAAACTTATTGTGGCAAGCTGTGTGCTTAGCCTTAAGCATGACTCACCAAAACTTGGCCTAAGTGGAAAACATGAAATCAACATGAACCCTCTCACTAAGCAGCTTAACTTGGACCAAATGCACGCACATCATGACAAGGACACCAACTTGGCACGGTCAGACTCAACTAGGCACAGTCAGAACATGCATGGCACACGCTAAGTGCTCATTGAGAAGCTTAGCATGGCACCTGGAGTGCCCAATGTGGAATCAAGCACCAAGCCACATTAGCATCAAGCGTGGTCAAGTTGCTCAAGAAGACACCTCAGCAGTGCCACATAGGCGCTTCGCGATGTGCAGTAAGCAAGTTGGCCAAAGTTAACTTAGCACCCAAGCATGCTTACCTCATGCATGACCTCACCCTAAGTAGCCTCCTTAGGCTTTCCAGAAGTATCTCACAATAGTTGGGTCAAGAAGCTCGTCATAGCTTGGGTGACTCAGCCACAAGCAGGTGACTAAGCTGCTTGGCCAAGTGACCAAACCCATGCTGAAGGGTTTGGTCAATAGCTTTGTGGTTGAGGAGAGCAGCTTAGCGGGGTCCTTGAACTCCTATAAATAGGAGGCAGTTCAAGGCACTTAAATCATTCATTCCTACATTCATTCATCACTTCATAACCTCATCCAAAATTCTCTCTTCTTCTTTCTAATTTCTTGGAGAATTTCTACTCCAAAGTAGCTTAGGTAACTTTTATTTTTAATTTCTCTTAATTTCAAGATGAAAAGGAGTAATTAAATAAGATGTAAAAATTTATTTTGCAATCTCATTTGTACATGGTAAAGTGTCTTAAATCCTTGGATTAAGATGGCTAATGCTCCTAAATCTTAGTTGAATTTTTGGCTCACTACTATTTCTTGTTTCATTATGTTGAATTATGTTTAAGTTTTTACTTTGGAAATTTCAATTCTTTAGAAAGTGCTTAATGCGGTTTTAGCTTGATCACCTAAAACTGGATTTCAAGATCTAAAATGCTTCTTTTTAAAGTCTTGACAAATGAACTAAAAAGTAGGAATACACCTTAGTTAATTTTCCAAATCAAAGCATCCATTTTAATTAACATGTAATCAAGGCTAATCAATGTTTATGGAGCCTGAAATAATGTGTGATAACTTATTTCGTCGAGTGGCAGTTTTCTATTGATTATCATATTTTGCAAGATTTGAAAATTATTTTTTCTCACCGGGAGACTGGGGGAAATTTTATGAACTGATGTTTGGAATAACCAAAGTATAGCACATAACTTTTATAAACATTTTTCATAGAAACATGTTAAGAAATATTTCCATCATTCAAACTAAATTTTCTCCTCAAGAATTTGTGCATATTAGTTGTTTATATTTACTTGTTAGAATGTTCAAATTTCATAAACAAAACCAAATAAAAAATTTGTTCAATCTTTATTAGTAATATAACATGTTTATAATAATATTCTACTAGGCAATTCCCTATGGTTCGACATAACTCTATACTATACTGTAATTGAATCTTGAAAGAGATGCAAAGTGTAAAATAGTACAGTGTTAACTTATGAATTTTATTTGTTGATCTAACTACAAACTTTTATTTTCAGTCATTTACTTTCCGCAAATAACATTTATTTTCTGTCATTTACATTTCCGCAACTAACATTTATTTATTGTTTTGTTCATTTATTCTTTACCAACCTTCCATAAGGAAGTGGTTCGGATAATAAAAATGAAAATAAATATCACTCATTATCACTTATGTTAATTTGCTAAATTCATACCAGTAAACTGGCATTGGAAATTCTTTCCAACAAAGTCGAGATGATATGATGTTGTTAATAATTCAATAAAGCTAAGTTTTTTATCAAGTAGAATATTCTTGAAACCATTATACCAACGGTGGAAATTCTTTTCAACAAAGTCGAGATTACAAGCCAAGAATAAACTTGTAACTAAATAATCTTTCAACTTGCATCCAGATGGGGATTGGTCTTGGCTGGATATCGACAACTACATTGTTGACGGGGAGTTGTTTACTCAGAACCCGAATGGCAATGTTGTTAAGTTGCTAGTTCCTAGTAAAGGTGGTTAGGCTTAGAGGGTCCGACCTATGTGCCATATAATAATGTATGGCATTGTAATTCCTTTTTTATTTAATGAATTTCTTTTCCATACACCTGATCTTGTATTTTTATTTTCTTATCACACATAAATAAGTAATAAATAATCTGAAACCGAATCTTGATAAATAATATGAAACCGAAGACAATCTTGATCGGACTCGAACCTAAATATTTTGAAACCAAAGATAATCTCAAACAATAAAGTCAAATAATAATCAAATATAGGAATGGGTAATATCAAATAATCTCAAATAATCTCAAATATTCTTGTATGAGACATAAAATGAATAATATCTCATTATCATATATGTATTTTGTGTGTTACAGTGGATTGTCAAATATAGGAATGGGTTGACACTACTATCCATGCATAAAAAGTACGGCGATTTGCATCATTCCAAGACCAGGGAACCTCCTTCCCGGCTAGGTCTTCCCAGTTGTAAGCACCATTGTTAGTCTTGCTAATAACCCGGTAGGGTCCTTCCCAATTGGGTGTCAACTTTCCTTTGACCCAACCAATATCAGCCCTTCGAAGAACCAGGGTACCAACTTCGAAATTTTGGGGGAGGACCGAAGAGTTGTATTTGTATGTTGTCCTCCTTTTGATGGTCGCTTCCCTAGGGAAAATCTAAGAGGGCCCATGTCTTTAATCTTGAAGGAGGTGTCAAGATATATCTTGACATTTGTATTTCAGAGTGATTATTACCAACTAGAACCATATCATCTGCATAGACAAGGATGACGGTTATATGATAGCCAATTGACTTAGTAACGAGGCTTGATCAGCTTGTGAGTGAGAGTAACCCAAAGAAACTAAGGCAAGAGATAGGGTGGTGTGCCACTCCCTACTAACTTGATCACTTTGCAAGCCATATAGACTTCTTGATTGATTTCTCCATGCAAGAAATCATTTTTGACGTTTAATTGTTCCAAGAACCAACCTTTGGCAGCAACAAGGGCAATCACAACTCTAACAGTAGTGATTTTAACTACAATAGAGAAGGTTTCAAAAAAATCTACTCCTTCTAGTTGAGTATAGCTCTTGGCAACCAATCTAGCAATGTACCTTTCAATGGACCTATAAACATTAACTTTGGTCTTATAGACCCATTTGCAACCTATAGGAGACTTGTCATGAGGAAGAGGGACAAGGGACCAAGTATGATTTTGGGCAAGGGCCTCCAATTTTGTTTGCATAGCAAGCTTCCAATGTGGTATTTGAGATGCCTATTTGGAGGTAAGGGGTTCAGATATGGAACTTACTACTAAAAAAAGTGTTTGTAGTGGGTAGAATAATGTTCATAGCTAAGGACTGAGGACAGAGGATAAAGGGGTTCAATGGGATGATTGCAGGTATGCGATTTGGCTAAGTTGTAGTGGTAGTCCTGGAGATAAGAGGGGGACCTCTTATTCTCTGAGATTGTCTTAGAGGAAAGGGATTGTGAGTGGGACTATTGGGAGGAGAAGGTTGAGTTTGAGGGGTAGCAGGGTTAGAAGGTTGAATGTCATGATCCAAGGAGAAGGGATTTTATTGGAGAAGGCTAGAGGAAAATGAAGTGGAGGTGGTAAGAGACGTGAAGGGGAAAATAGACTCATATAAGTGAACATCCCTAGTGACAAAGATATTGTTAGAAGATAGATCATACATGACAAAGCCTTTGGTGCCATCCCTATAGCCCAAAAGGCTGATTTTATAGCTCCGGTGTCGAATTTGCTTATATGGGTAAGGATGGTACTAGCATAACCCAACTAGCCGAACACTTTAAGAGTGTGACATGATGGTAATGTTCCATAGAGTACTTGATAAGGAGTCTTGTCATGTGGGAGGGGTGAGGGTAATCTATTAATAATGTAGACAACATGTGGTATGCAAAGTTCCATAGTTTGGGGGGAAGTTTGGATTGGAGGTAGATGGCGCTAGCAACACTTAAAATATGTTGATGTTTCCTTTCAACTATCCTATTTTGTTGGGGAGTATAAACACAGGTTATTTGGTGAATGGTTCCTTCTGAAAAGTAGAAATCATTCATGAAGAACTTAGAACTATTATCACTCCTAATGTGTTTTAACATGTTTTCAAAGTGATGTTTTATGAAAACAACAAAGTGCATAATGTTTTTCTGGTTTCTGTTTTTGATTTCATCAAAATTACCCAAGTAAATCGGGTAAGGTCATCAACAAGGGTAAAAAAAAGTTGTGTCAAAAAATAGAGGTAATGGAGTAAGGATCCTAAATGTCTACATGTAGAATTTCAAAGCATTTACTGGATTTAGTAGCACTGTTACAAAAAAACAATCTTTTTTTTAGGGTAATGAAATACATCACATGGTGACTTTTCATTAGTACTAAAAGATATAAAAGGATAAATTTTTGAAATAGTATGGATAATAGGGTAAGAAACAATACCAAATATGAGATGCCAAAGAGTTGCAATCTCAGCTTTATTTATAGAGATTTGATGGACAAAATTAGCAATTCCACAGAGTGATAGTTGAGATGAGTCTATCATTTAGAGGCCTTGTTGCATGCTAGCTGAACCAATCACCCTCTTAGTAAAAAATTTCAAAATTAAGCATGATATATGGCAAAAAATCAAGTGGCAGTCCAAGGACTCGATTAGTTTATTTACTGAAATTAAATTGACATGAAAACCAGGCACATAGAGCACATTAGGAAACATCAAATTCTGAGAAATAGTAACAGTGCTAGTTACAGTAGTTGTGATTTTTTTTACCATTATGAAGTGTAATTAAAATAGGAGAAATGGTTCTGAAAATTTGGAAATTGTTTGGATCAAAACTGATATGGTCAGTGGCACTAGTATCAAGGATCCATTGCTTACATGATTTACCTGTATGCGAAGGAGGAATAGCAGAATTCACAATAATCAAGGTGCTTATGGCAGAATTTGCTGCAGTGGAGTTTGTAGTTCCATTTGATCTTCCAAAAAGATCCAACATGTCCTTGATTTGCTCACTAGTAAAGGCTTGTCCTGCTATATCTTTTATTTTAGTTGAGTCATTACTTCCATCTAGATTGTCTCCAACGTCAATCGTACCAGCCTTATTGATGAATCTTCCTTGCTTGCCTCCTTAACAACCAGGGGGATAGCCATGCTCCCAAAAACAAGTATCTATTATGTGGTTAGTTCTTTCACAATAGGTACAGAATCTGCTTGAGGATCATCTTCCATTGATGGTGATTCTACCTCTTCCTCTGTAAGAGGTGTTACTTCTACTTCTATTTGCATTAAAGGACCCATTGTTTCTGGATTCTCCACTATTTTGAGCTTGAAATGTCAAGGCCTTGTGGTCATTGTCTAGGTGTTATGAGATGGAGTAATTGTTTTGCCTTTCGTGTTGCATCACTCAATCCCTTTAGAAACCTGATCACATAGTCCTGCTCTCGATAATTCTTTACTGATTCCAATATTCCACAAGTGAAAGCCATACCATAGTGATAATTGGCTATGGTTAAAGTTCTCTATTTCTTCCCAATTTGTTTTCAATCGAGTAAATTACTCAGAGACAGAAATATCACCTTGGCTTAGTCTATAAAATTCTTCTTCCAACTCAAAAATGTGAAGGACGTCCCCCTAAGAGAATCTATCATGAAGATCCTTCCAAACTTCATATGCATTATCCATCCAGGGGATGGATTTGACAATAGTGTGCTCCATTAAGTATTGTAGCCATGATAGAACCATGGTACTGCATCTGTTCCATTGAGAATGAAGGGGATGAGTCTTAGGAGGTCGAGGTAAGCTTATTATGTCTATGAATAATTCTTTGTTCTTGGATTGAAGAGCTAGATTCATGGTTCTGCTTCAAGAGTGATAATTCTTGCCATTTAAGGGAGGTGAAACAAGAACCAAGGCCGGATCTTCACTCGGATGCAAGAAATACGGATTTGAGGGGTTTGAATTGAAATCTCCATAATATTGATTCGCCATAAGGAAAAGACATCAGAGGAGGGAGCAGAAGATTTGAAGGATATTCAATGGAGATGAGAAAAATGATTACAAGAAGTAGTAAAGGAGAGAAATTGTGCATAAGAGAAGGGAAGAGGAAGAGGATGCATCAAAGCTTAGATAAGCTCTAATGTCATCTTAGACTTCTTCAAGAAGAGTAACACAAACAAGAGAAGATGCCATTGAAAAGAGAATGAAAAAAAAAACTAAAAACTTCTCATTGAAACTGACTGAATGAGGAAAATGGAATACAAGGAAATATATACCTAAAGCAAGAAAACTACCCATACTAAAAGAAAAAGGTTGTTAACTAAAGAAGCTCAACTAACCTAACTAAAACCCAAAAAAGGAAAGACAAGAAACTAACTGAATAGAATAACTATAACTAAAAGCAAACAAAAAATTAATCACTTTTACACTGAACGAAGATGGTATGTGGTTGGGAGTGGGTGGAGATGGATTGCAATTGGATTGGGTGTGAGAGAAAATAGGGTCCCTAGTGTTCAAGAAAAGTAGAGTTAGATTGAAAGAGTTTATGGGTGAGAGGACTAAAAAATAAGTGAAATTATTAAAATACATCGATTGTTTATGGGTGAGAGGACTAAAAAATAAGTGAAATTATTAAAATACATCGATTGTTTATGGGTGAGAGGACTAAAAAATAAGTGAAATTATTAAAATACATCGGGTTTTTAAATATAGTTGAATAAAATATAGGGGTAATTTTTATCAAATACTCTTTGGTACATAATGCTAACATGCTCCTTCTTAAAAAAAGAATCACTCATATTAACAAACCCTATATATATATATATATATCCAAAGTTTTATTAAGGACAATGAACCAATATTAAAAATTAAAAATAGATATTTGATAAGGCGAAATCCTAAAAAGAAAAAAACATTCATAAATATGAATTGATTTTATCCGAAACAAAATACATTTTCAAAAACATGAATAATAAAAATAAAATATTTTTTTATATAAAAAGGCTTAATAGGTTTATTAGTCCAATTTTGACAAAAAAATCGACCTACTTTCATTTTAAAATTTAAAGTTTTAAATGAATTTATTTTCCCTTAATGGAATGATTCTATTTCAATTTCCTCCAAAGAATCGTTTTCCAAAAAACTAGAATAAAAGGAGGAGGTGAAAAAATATTTAATGGGTGACTAAAGAGGCTCATAATCATTCCATCTTCATTTTTTGATTTAAACAAAATTTAAAAAGGTTTTTTTAAGGAACTTAATATCAATTTTTGTTTTCTATAATTAGACAAAAACAAAATGTGTCAAAAATGATTAAGGGATAATTATTGGCTCAATAATACCCTATTTTCGTTTTCTGATTTCAAATAATTTTTTAAACATATTTAATGTGACTTAATGGTTACTTACTATCCTAATTGTGGAAGGATCATATTTTAAAAAAATAATTATATGCCGAAATAACCATAATTCTCATTTTCCTAGTTGAATTAAAAATAAAATTAACCATTCAATATTTATTTATGATTTTTTAAAGATTTAAAACTAACAAAAAAACCAAGAGAAATGTTTTTAAGTAATACAATAGTTTTGGGATTTTTAGATTCACTAAAAAACTTTTTCATGCCCAAAAAGAGGATTTCGGATTATTACGAAAGTTTCGTAAGGGAACTGGAGCAGGCTACTATGAGACAAAAGATCTTCTTTCTAAAGAGATTCGATTCGAAACTATGATATGTCCAAGGTCCAATATTGAAATAATTTCAGAGGTTTTCCTTGACTTTGTCCGTGTCAACAAACAATTCGAAATGCCTTTTTTTAGAATAGGTTCGAGACTTAGGAGTATTACAATAATTTTTTGGCTCGATAAAAATTATGTGGCTATTTTTTGCAATAATAAGGGCATTTTATTGGGTAGTTGTAGACCCAAAAACATCTCATTCAAAAATATGAGTGAAGAAAAAATAATTAAATTCGAATTTATTAAATTAGAATAAGTATTAATGTGTTTAAAATATAAAATCATAATTTGATTAGGGAATGAATATCTCCCCTCAATCATCTCCAATTTCTTAATGATAAAGATTTGATTTTAAATAAAAATGTGCCTACTTACTACTATAAATAGTACTGTAAACTCAAGGAAATAAAGGAATCAAAAAATACAAGAGAAAACCTCAAAATTTGTATCATCCCGCACACAAAATTCCTCAACATCCAAAAAGTATCACATCATCTAGAATCACTAAAATCATCCAAAAAATCCTCAACCATAAAAGAAGGTAACCATAAAATCCCCAACATCCAAAAGGTAACAAAAAAACCAAAGTATACATACCTAATTCAACCTTGCACGTTGAATCTCTTTCTCCGTAGATATCAGAGTTGCTTTTTATGCCTTAAGATAGACACATTGGTCATGTTGGAGGTGTGAGTTAGTAAGTTTGAACTTAATATGATAATTTATCTTATTAAAAACTTAAGCCATTATTATGGAGGCTATAATGCACACAATGATTTAAATGCTTATAACCAAGGTATGAGCCTTGAAGGAGATTATTATGGTTCACCCTATACGAAGCATAATCAACTGTCAATTCCTACCAGTGTCATTTTTTCTCTTCTTTATCCATTTTGTTTTATTTCATCATTTTAGTCTATCTTTTTTCTTTATATAATGATAATAATTTTTTTATCAGTAACTAATTCAATTAAATTTTTAATAACAACAATAAAATTTAAATAATAAGGCTAATCAATTATTTTTTGGGAATTCGATAACAATGTTACATCTCATGTTGCATCTTTCTTTTTATTTTGAGTCGAGAAACAATTGCAGTATTGGCTATGCTATTTATTGAGATAGGGAGTAGGTAAGCGATCAATGTAGTCTTGTAAAAAAAATTATAATTCCTCTTTAATCAATCTAATTTATTTCTAAAAGTTTAATAAAAATAAACCAATCATTTAATCATTTTCACACAGAACTATGTAGTCTTGATTTCTTAATACATGTAGGGATACATAAGAGTAAGATTAATTCTTGCTAGACACAAAAATAAAAACTAATTATTTGTTTTTTTTCATATTATAATAAAATAATCAAGGGTATTTAATCATGCAATTAGACATGGTACCGTTTTGTTTTATTACGGGAAGACGGTGTATTAATACATTTTTCGACCCGTAATCGACTCCCGAACTAATAAACATAATTCAAAAGACATTTTTATACCAATTAGGCTAGAAATGAGTTTTCTACGTTTCAACTACAAAAAAACGTAATGGCAACTCCAAAAATGTCGTATATCCGAAAATCTGGGCGGACAACGATGACTCTAGTATGGACTTTTTTAAGAGAGACAACCTAGTGCACCTATTTGCACAGATCAAAATACCCTCAAAAGATAAAATAAATAAATAATACATGCATTCGAACTTTTTATTCAATTATATTAATAATGTGATTGTACACATCTATTGTAGCTTTTGAGGTTGGAATTTATTTGAAACGTATGTTTCCCCATACACTTACACATACACTCGTGTCTATACACATATACCCTGAACCTATGTATTAGGGATTAAGGTTGAGATAGAAGGGATATATGTTTTGTCAGTAAACGGTCTCATGTCACATCTAGTATTGGTGTGATGCAGCACTCAGATTGTTACATGTATTATGAGTTAGCCGCTTGGGGAACCAATCTCTTCTCATAACTAACCCATGACATTTGGTTTCCTTTCCTTTAAGATTGGATGCAATCTGGTGACCTTAAGAAGTCTAAAGTTTTTATCGAGTTCACTTTAAATGAAATCTAATACCTTGCTATAGGATGTACCTTACCTAGAATACCGGAAGAAAATCATGTCCACTCTCAATCCATACATATTCGTTGTCATCCCTAAGTTACAGGACTCATAGGCTCGAGAGATGTAAGAAGTATCATTATACCTTGATAATCTTATGTCACAAGGACGACCATCCTTCATTATATATGTAAGAATGAGATTATAACTAAGATGGAGGTGAATTAGTTGACTTAAAAATTATGACTACTTTTTCAGCAATATCAAGAGTTAAGAGCAGCAAAAATAATTTGCAGAAAATAACAAGTAAATAACTCTCTTGCATACTAAGTAATATTTCTCATACTGCACCTTCTTCTTATCTTCATCATTCCATGAAGATTTGGGCTTTATTTCACTTACACTGTTCACAATGGTAAAAGGTTCATATGGTCCTTCTTCAATTGCATTCCATATATCTAAGTCTTGAGATTCTATGAAGATTCTAATTCTAATTTCCAGAAATCAAAGCACTCTCCAACAAAGCTTGGAGAGCGGTTGATGTTGGAACCTTCTCCTAGGAATGATCTTGAGTCCATCTTCAATATAGGATCAGACTTGAGAGTAACTTACTCAAAAAATAGCTCTAGTGCAAATTGTAAGAATGAGATTGCAACTAAGAGGGTGGTGAATTAGTTGACTTAAAAATTATGATCACTTTTTCTGCAATATCAAGAGCTAAGAGCAGCGGAAATAATTTGCTGAAATAACAAGTAAATAATTGAAGAAATAAAGAGAGAAGAGAGTACACCGAATTTTATACTGTTGCACCTTCTTGTCCACCAAAGGCTACGTCCAGTACTCTTATAGCACAAGAGATTTTTCACTAAATATTATGAGTTGTAATTACAATATCTCACCCCGAGACTTCTATGTACCTTACATACTCACTAATACTTATCACCTTGGAAAACACTTTTACAAGTATCTCTATCCCCTTTCTTATCACACCCCATGAAAGAAAGTATTTATAATGAATGAAGAATTATAATAGTGGCTTGGATTGTCTTTACAAGTATGAAATGTAATATCACTTGCAATCCAATAACTCTCTTGTATACTAAGTAATATTGCTCAGTAGGTTTGTAAAATATTGAAACAATTACTTCAAGAAACTCAGAAAAAATCTCTTTTGAAAGTTTAAGAACTAAGTGCAAAAGTGCAGAAAACCAGTGAGATAATTTTTCAAAATCGTGTGAGAGTTGTATGAAATTTGTGTGTTGTGATTATGAGTTTCAATGCCTTTATATAGGCTTTCCAACAAGCCAAAATGTCTCTTTAGCACTAGTAATATGTTACTCAAAGACAGTAATAGATTACTCTGATCAGTTTTAAGTTGCATAACTGATTTCTCACTCATGTAACCTGTTACTTAGATTTCAGTAACTTGTTACACAATATTTTGAAAATTGTTTTATTTAAACTTGAAGTGTTTCAATTTTCTTTAAAAATATTTTGAGCAGTACTACTATTATATATTCAAGAGTATATGATAGAAATACCTATTTAGACTTAGACTAAAAGTCTTGAATATCTTGAAGCTTGAATCTTCATTGTCTGCATAAGTATTCTTCATTTTATTCTTTTTGGTAATGTTGGTGTCTTCATCAAAATCGTGTCAAGGTTAGGAGCAGAGATCTTCTTCACAATCTCCCTTTTTTTATGATGACAAACCAATATGTTCTTAACAATGTAGTTTTCTGAGAGCAGCATACTTTGTGATATTCTTGACTCTAGAGTATGCTCCCCCTATTTTGTATGCTCCCCCTTTCATTTGGAGTTATGTTCCTGAAATATTTTAAAAAGAAAATACACTCTTTCAACTTTTCTCCCCCTTTTGACTTCATCAAAAAGTAGAAAATCCAAGAGTTTCCAGCATAATATATATATATACAACATACAATATGTATATGATAAGCATAAAAGTAATCATAAGATATAAAATAAACATCGCAATGCATATCATAAGACATAGATGTTCAACAGAAACAACAGAAAGCAAATTTTGTCCGACAATATAAAATGGTTACACCCATAAAATAGAAGTAAATTGTTGAGTAATATGCATCAAAACAGAATAGAAATCCTAAACACAATCTAAGACTCATCAGAGTTGTCTTCATCAACGTCCATGCTACTCAGTTTAGAAGAGAGACGATGAAGTTCAAAGGCATCCATCTGGTTAGTGATGTAGCCTAGAAGAGAAATCAAATCGTCCATAATCATCTGGTTTGAAGGCATGAGAACATATGAGCAAGATTGAGCCTGCAACTCAGAAGGTTGAGGTTTAGAAGGATTAGCAGGGGTCGGTTCTAGTTCAGGAGCAGGAGGTTTATCTTTCTTATGCTTGTAGGTCTAGTCACGAAGATTAAATGTGAAGCCCATTTTGTGGACTACATCCACATCAATATGGGTTTCACGAGGGTTAAGCGGGACCTTAGTTTCTCCAGCAGTAGAAACACCAAAATGATCAAGGATTTTTGTTATGAAGATTGCATATGGCAAAGGGCTTTGTGTTCCTCTTATAGACCACATTTGTCTCATTATCGTTAGAGTCCAATTGATTTTCAGATTTAATTTCATAGCATACATCAATTGGAGTTCTATGTCACTTATTTGAGAGCGGTTTGAAAATTTTGGTAAGACGACATAGCTCAGAAGATAATGAAGCAAATGGTCTTCCAATTTGAGATGTCTAGCAGATAGGATATCTCTATTTTTAACAGTTTCACCATAACCCTGTTGCTTAAGCGTTTATATTTCCTCTTTGGTAATGCTACACATAGAATAATAAAAATCTTTTCGATCATAGTTTTCCCATTCGCATACAAGGCCGAAGCCTGCAATGCTCCCCTGATAGGGTATGTTACAACATAATGAACTCATGGTTTTCAAATCCAAAGTAATGTCTTTTCCTTTTACATAGGAAGTAAGACGGTTTTTCCTAAAGTTCATGTTACAATAAAATACTTTAATCAGTTCAGGATAGATTTCATTCGATTCACAACAGAAATCGATAAGGTTATGTTGTCGAAAGAGATAAGGAAATAGAAAATCTTCAAACTCAAAATTTCCAAGATTACCGTATTTGGGAGTGAAGATAGTGCGGCCATGGAAATGCTCCTCAAAGATTTTACGTTACTCATTATTTTCTAGAAGTCACATTAAGTCAAGAGGGTTGGACTCCAAGGATGAAGTTCCTTGCTTCTTTTGAGTAGGATTGATTTGTTGCTTCTTTGATCTAGAAGAGGAAGCCATGGATTGAGAGGTTTTTGAGATTTTAGGTTTTTGGGTTTTGAAGATTTGGGGGTTTTTGATTTAGGCCACTAAATATGAAAATGATGGTGTAGAGGTGTTTAGAATTGAAAATATGATATGAATAAACACAAAAATCACCCAAAATGGATCAAAAACGAAGATTTGAGGGTTTGAGAGGGTTGAGCAAGAGAGAACACGAGTTGATGAGGAATATGAGTTTGAAAAAGTTTGAAAATGCAGAAAAATATATAAATAACGTCACAAAGTAATGGGTTACTCAAATTAAAACTTTTAAAATTTTCAAACAACAGCATTAAGTAATCGATTACTTATTTTGAGTAATCGCTTACTGAAACATGCTGTTCAACCCTGTAATCGGTTACTCTCTAGTGTAATCGATTATTGACCCCAAAAAAACTTATTTTTAGACAATTTTAAGCTATGAAAAAGATTTTTAACCCAAAATTTGAAATATTTAAACATAAATAAGCACTTTCAAGTACAAGTAGGCACGAGATAAACATGATGAAGCACATATATAATCATATAATCATGTTAAGATAAGTAAGCATCATCAAGAATGCCTAATTCACGTCTAATTTTATAAAAAGGTTCTTTACCCTAGGGTTTATCTGCTAGTTGGTTATGAGTATCAACAAATTCTACCGACACATCCTTCTTTTGGACATGGTCTATAAGGAAGTGATGCCTTATATCAATGTGTTTGGTTTTAGAATGCATAACAAGATTCTTTGTGAGGTTTATAGCACTAGTATTGTCACATTTCCAAGGAGTCCACCCCAATTCTAAGCCATAATCTCGTAATTATTGTTTAAGCAACAACACTTGGGCACAACAACTACCCGCAGCTATATATTCAGCTTCAGCAGTGCTTAGGACTACACATGCTTGTTTCTTGCAAAACCAAGAAACTAAAGCATTTCCCAAAATATGACAAGTACCACTTGTACTTTTCCTCTCAGATTTGCGCCCAGCAAAATCTGAATATGAATATCAAACCAAATCACATATACTTCCTTTTGGATACCATAGCCCAACGTTAGATGCACCTTTAAGATATTTTATGGTTTCTTAACAACAACTAAGTGTGATTCTTTTGGTTTAGATTTATATCGAGCACACAGACATACACTAAACATGATATCAGGTTTCATATGAAACATTTGTGAGAAGAGCAAGAAGGTGATTTGTGAGATGAGTAAATCTCTTTTGAAGATCCAGAATCTTCTCTCCAGGTTTCATATGAAACATTTCGTATTCTTGGGAAAGAGTGTTGAGTGTAGACTTTTTTACCTCCTTCGTTCCTTCATGTGTAGTCTCTAGAGTGTCCCACATTTCTTTCGCAGATTTGCAGTTTGATACTCTAAAGAATCATCAATACCAAGAGCTGAAGTGAAGATGTTCTTTGCCTTGAGATCATACTGCACCTTCTTCTAATCTTCATCATTCCATGAAGATTTGGGCTTTATTTCCCTTACATTGTTCACAACGGTAAATGGTTCATATGGTCCTTCTTCAATTGCATTCTATATATCTAAGTCTTGAGATTCTAAGAAGATTCTCATTCTAATTTTCTAGAAATCATAGCACTCTCCAACAAAGCTTGGAGGGAGGTTGATGTTGGAACCTTCTCCTAGGAATGATCTTGAGGTCATCTTCAATATAGGATCAGACTTGAGAATAATTTACTCAAAAAATAGCTTTGGTGCCAATTTTAAGAATGAGATTGCAACTAAGAGGGGGTGAATTTGTTGACTTAAAAATTATGGCCACTTTTTCTGCAATATCAAGAGTTAAGAGCAGTGGAAAAAATTTGCAGAAAATAACAAGTAAATAATTGAAGAAATAAAGAGAGAAGAGAGTACACTGGAATTTTATATTGGTTCTCCTTCTTGTCCACCGAAGGCTACATCCAGTACTCTTGCAGCATAAGAGATTTTTCACTACATATTACGAGTTGTAATTACAATATCTCACCCCGAGACTTCTATGTACCTTACAGACTCACTAATACTTATCACCTTGGAAAACACTTTTCCAAGTAACTCTATCCCCTTTCTTATCACACCTCGTAAAACACTTTGTTGTTCTGCTTAGAAAGAAACAAGATACCATGTCCTATTGTTCCTCTCAGATATCTCATCAATCTCTTTACTATAATGATATGAGTTTGTTGTGGCTCTTCCATTAATCTGCTTACTAGGCTAACTCCATAAGCAATATTTGGTCTGGTAGTGCATATGTACCTTAGTGAGCCAATCATTTGTCTAAACCAGATTTTGTCAACTTGTTTATCTCTTTCTTGTTGGCTGAGTAGAATTCCAGATTCTGCGGGAGTGGATGCTCTATTGCATTCCATCATTTGAAATGTTTTCAACACATCATTAGTGTACTTGCTTTGGTGCATAAATGTCCAAAGCTTAGTTTTCATGAACTCGATGCCTAGGAAGTATGCTAATTCTCCAAGATCACACATCTCAAATTTTGATTGCATTTGTTGTTTGAAGAGTGAGATGTCATTTGATTCTCCACCTGTTATTAAAAATCATCCACATAGAGGCCAACAATAAGAAGATCTAAGTTGTCACTGCTCTTTACATAAACACCATGCTCTATAGTGCATTTTATGAACCCAAGTTGTAGCAAGAATGCATCAATTCTCCTATTCCAAGCTCTTGGTGCCTGCTTGAGCCCATACTAGGCTTTGTGCAACTGGTACACCAACCCTTCTTTGCCTCTTATATCAAAACATGGTGGTTGTTTCACAAAAACTTCTTTATCCAAGGGTCCATTTAGGAATTTTGGTTTCACATCCATCTGATGAATTTCCCAACAATTATAGCTTACAATAGCTACTACAACCCTCATTGTTTCTAGCCTAGCCACTAGTGCAAAGACTTCATCATAATCTAGATCTTGTCTCTGTAGGAACCATTTTGCAACAAGCCTAGCTTTATGCTTAGATACTTCACTGTTGGAGTCAGCTTAGTTTTGTACACCCATTTAACAGATATTACTTTCTTTCCTTTTGGAAATTGAACTAAGCTCCATGTGTTATTCCTCTCAATTGGCCTTAGTTCTTCTTCCATTGCTTCAACCCATTGAGGTTTCCTCAATGCCTCTTCTACTCTTACTGGTTCCATCTCAGCAAGTAGTGCCATATGCACAAAGTCACCATCTGCTGTGATGGTTGAATCAGGGAACACTTCATAGTCACTCAGCCTCAAAGGTGGATGTCTTTGCTTCTGAGTTGTTGGAGGATTGGTAGTGTTAGACATATCAGTTGGATTATGTACCACTATCTCAATCAAATCATTCTCTTCAGCATCCTCAATTTGCAGCAGGGTATCTCTACTTCCTGTTGAGTTTTTGAGGTTCCAATTCCAGCATTGATCTTCATCAAACCTCAAGTCCCTGTTGATTATCAGCCTCTCTATAGGCTTTTTTTTTAGTGATAGCCTAGAAAGATGAGTTTTTCACCCCTATCATCCGACTTTCTCCTTTTTGCTTCAAGGGCATATGTGCAGAAAATAGAGCCAAAGACTTTCAGATGACTCACATTTGGTTTGATTATTGTCCAAGCTTCCTCAGGAGTCTTCTCACTTAATCTTTTAGTAGGGCATCTATTGAGTATGTACACAACAGTAGAAGCAGCTCACCCCAAAACTTCTTAAGCGACCCTTTTGTTTTAAGCATGCTTCTTGCCATATTAAGAATTGTTCGGTTTGCTCTCTCTGTTGTACCACTTTGTTGAGGTGTGTAGGGAGCAATCAATTCATGTATTATTCCTTCTTTGGCACACAAATCTTGAAGCTCAGTAGGCACATATTCTCCTCCACCATCTGACCTTAATTGTTTCAGCTTGGCATCACTTTGTCTTTCTGCTTGAGCCTTGAATTTCTTAAATGTAGCAAGCATATCACTCTTCCTCCTTAATAGATAGATCCACTTCTTCTTTGTATGATCATCTATAAAGGTTACGAAGTACCTATTGCCCCCACTTGACTCTTCTACAAAGGGTCCACACACATCAGTGTATACCACCTCCAATACCTTTACTGACTTGGTAGGAACATTTGAGACAAAAATATTTCTAGTTTTCTTGCTAGTAAGACATTCATGACACATTTGTTCTGGTATCCTAATTTGTGGTAATCCAGATTATTATGCACAAAACGAGACATAAATTTAAAAAGATAAATCATTTTGCTCTATTTTAACTTGAAAAATATGTTTTAACAAATTGGCACCACTGCTGGGGAAATTCTAGATAATAGAATTTCATCCTCATATTTTTTTGTCAACAGTAATTGTAAACACAATTTTCTTTTCTCTTTGTATAAATTTATTTATCTTTTTGTACATCTTTAATTTATTTTTCTATTTTTAAATTTCAAAATCATAAACACAAAAAGAAAGAAAAGTTGGAACTAGTGGAGTGAAAACCCACTAGTTAAAGAAACCTGTTGTTGTTATAAAATTCTTAGGTGATGTGGAGGTACCCCTCATCAACCTTTTCAAAAGAACAACATAAAGGGGATGGAAATTAACAAGGATAAAGTGGCTGGATTTTTCCAAGAAAAAAGAAGCCGATCTTCAAATTTCCAAAAAAGGAAGCTACTTTAATCCTTAAAGGTTAAGTATTCACGTGCACTTTTCATGATCATATTTTATTTTGTGATACTTTAACCAACATCTCCATAAACATGCTTTAGTTGATGATTTTTAAAAGTGAAATAATTTTATTAAACTAAGAGCGTGCTTGTTAAAATTGTGCAAAAATTAATTTTTCCAAACTCGAGAGCTCCTAAAAAGTGTGTTAATTGCTTTACTAAGTTGTGGTTTAGTTACCATTTAAACAAAATAAATTCATGAAATTCTGAATGGATTTATTTGTGATTGTTTGAATTGATATCTTAATGTTGGATTTCCATAAAAATCTGTTTAGATCTCCATTTATCAATTGGACTTGAAAAATGCTTAAACTTTTTACTGTAAATATAATTTCCATGAAAAAGCATGTTGTTTGATTGGAATTTCTGTCAATCAAATTTTATTCATAAACATAATGTTTTCGACATTGAGAAATTCGTGTAAATTGTTAGATAACCTCAAGGAAAAAGAAATTGAAGTTCTAATAATTTACAGGAAAACAAGTCCAAAAACAAACAGACAAAAATGAGGAGTTGGCTCTAAAGGCACTACTATCTTGGAGAGGATAGTAAAATCGAGGAGACTGAAATTCTGAGTTCTCCTAAAGAGTTTGGTTAGTCTTTAATTTTATTTCTTCCAAAATGTTATACAAACTTCCTTAAAATATTTTCAAAATGACATAAGGACAAGTCAAGCACTTAAGTTGGGGGGGTGGGGGTGGGGGGAGTGGAGTGTATAACATTTTGAAAGAAATTCATTTAGGTGTATTTTTAAATTTTCTTAGTATGTGCTTGTTTGCTTTTTAGAATTTTTACTTCCTTTAAAAAAAATTAGTTTGTTTAATTTTTAAGTTGTGTGTTTTCTTTAGTTTCTTTTTAATAATTTGTTTAAAAAGTGAAAGTTGTTGAAACTAAACTTAGTAGATAACACAACTTGGCTTAAATTTATAACAAGATCAATGACTTTATAAATTAGCATCATAAGATGAAAATCTAAAATCTTTTGTGAATAATTCATAATGTCATAACTTTGATAAAATATAAAAAATTTGGAAAATCGTTTCTCAAGAACTTGTGAATTTGTTTGAAAATCAAAGAGTTGTACATAAACCAACCATGTGAGGGAGTGTAAGCAAAACACAATTATTATGTGAGTATAGTGAGAAACTTTTTGATTTTGCACAATTAATTTTGTTTGAATCTTTCTTTACTTGGTTGCACACAACTTGATAGGAAATGATCAAGCTAAGTTCTTTCAAATAGAATGAGCCACTTGACCAAAAATGACCAACCAAAAATAGGTATCCTTTGTTAACTCCTTTGTGCCTTAAAAACAAATATTATTTTTTCAAACACAACCCTTGAGCCTAATCTGGAAAAACAAAAATCAAATCTCCTATATTTTCTGAAGTAAAAAGAGAGCATTTTTCAAAAAAAGAAAGGGTGATGGAAAAAATTAAGTTGGGGGGAATGGTTGGCCTTGTAACAAAGTGTTGACAAGAAAAAAATTCTTAATCTCTTTACAAATAAAAAATGTAAAGAAATGCTCCAAAATTAAAAAGGAGTAAAAAGAGATTAAAAAAAATAAAGAAAAGTTAAACAAAAATGTCAAGAAAAAGAATGAGGAAATGAAGAAAAAGAATAAAGGTGAAAAAGTTGAAAAAGAGTATGTATTTTAAAAGACAAAACAATTTTTGCTCTCTTTTAACTTTTGAAGTATTTTTGAATATCTTGAAAATCCAATTTTCTTTAATAACAAGGCATCATTACAACCTAAGGAAGACCTTTATAATCCTTGAAAAATTTTGTGCAATCAAAGTAAGTGTTGAGAATAAAAACAAAATTAAATTCTTGCAAACCAAACAAGTTGTGTTTCGAGTGAAACACTTACGCATTTGGTTCCATTCTTGAACTATGTGTGAAATGGCATCTCTTTGATTGATAAAATTTTTATAAGTGAAGTACTAGATGAATTTTTGAAAAGATGTGTTCATTCTTAGTTTGAAGCATTATGAGTCAAAATCACATAATCTTGAACACATCTCATGGAACCTTAAATAATGATACATAGTTTTGATCTTGTCCAACATTAATTTTTCCAAAGCCAAGTAGTTGTTATTTTACTTTTGTTTGGGGACAAACAAAATTTTAAGTTGGGGGGAGTTGATAAGTGCCAAAAATAACTAATTTTCATATACTTTTTATGGCACTTATCCTATGCAAAAATGTGAAAACCAACTTAAATTCAACACTTTTTAGATAAAATTTATATTATTGGACAATATAAATTTTGATCACCTCTTGTCCAATCTTCCCTTGAATTTTGTAGGAAATTGATTAATTCAAAAGAAAACCAAGAATTCATGCCAAATCACAAGCTAAAAGTCCAAAAGGAAATGCTCAAAATAATCAAGCTAAGTACGTCATCTTGTGTGCTTAAGCTTGTCACCAAAAAGATTACTTAGGCTTGAAGAAATGTACCTTTGTTCACCATGAAGAAACCTGAGCTAGGTATGAAAAGCAAAACATAAACTCAAAAGCTTACTTAGACTTGAAGAAATCATGCCAAAAGTGTCAAGTAACCAACTAAAACCAACTCAAGAAATCTTGGAACAAAGGTTGCTTCGACATGAAGAAAGGTTGGTTCCTTCACCATGAAGGAACCAAGCAGCTGGGCGTAGGCCAAGCTTGAGCTGGGCGGCTAAACATGCCAGAAACCTAGCCATGAAGAAAGCTTGGCCAACTATACTACAATTGAATCTTGAAAGAGATACAAATGTAAAATAGTAAAATAATACGATTAACACTTTACTATTTTATATTTTCATATCTTTCAAGATTCAATCGTAGTATAGTATAGGGTTATTTCGAACCACAAGGAATTGCCTACTAGAAATGTACTCATACTTTGTATCTTTTATCTAAAGTAACAATTAAAGTTGCTTTTGTGATTTTATGAACTAAGAAACATGAAAATGTAAAGAACTAACTATTTACAAATTCAAGAAGGGAAAATTGATTTAAAAGATGGAATTATTTCTTGACTCAAATGATTTTGAAACTTACAAGTTATGTGTTATACTTTCAGTTAATTCCACACACCATTTCTAAATCCTTCATCTAGTGTCCTAGAATGATAAGATTATTTTCAAACCTTATGTAATACACTAAACAATAGTTAAGTGTCACTCATCGGAGTAGGTTGTCACACTCTACTTCAGGCTCCATTAACATTATTTAGCCTTGAACATAAGTTGCTTAAAATAGATGCTTGATGTGGCAAGTGAACTAAGGTGTAGGTTACACTTTTTAGTTCACTTGTCAACACTTTAAGAAGAGGCATTTTTGGATCTTTAAATGAAGTTTTAGGCGATCAAGCTAACACCACATTAAGAACTTCTTAAAGAATCAAAACTTAACCAAAAAATAATAACCTGAATGTATTTAAATCAAAATATGATACAAATGAAGAGAAGAAATAACCTTACACCATAATTCAAATCAATATGTAGAAGCATGAGCCATTTATCCAAGGATGAAATGATTTTGATTCCAAATGAGGTTACAAAATCATATTTTTGCACCTCATTTGCCAATTCCATTCCCTTTGAATTTATATGAACTAAAAGCCTAAAATAGCCTAAGAACACTCTCAAATGAGAGAGAACCTAAAATGAGAAGAAAAATGGTATGTACAATGATTTTACAATATCCTAAACTGAGGAGGTGGGTGTGCCTTTTATAGGCAAAGTCATGGGAGCTTAGTTGCCATATTTGGTCGCCCAGCACCTGACCAGGCTCACCCAAGATGGTGCGTAAGCAAGTTGTCCCATCTTGGGCAACTAGCTCGGACAGCCTATTGTGGGCTAAGTTACATGCATGGTGACATCTCCTACTTGCTTGTTCATAACATATGTCATGCATGAGGTCATGTGCTTGGTCTTTAAGCAAAAAATAGGCAAGTTGCTTATTGAGTTGGCCAAACATTCTTGATGGCTAGGTTTCTGACCTGTTTAGCCACCATCTCAAGCCTGGCCCACGTCTAGCTTCTTGGTTCCTTCATGGTGAAGGAACCAATCTTTATTCATGTCAAAGCAACCTTTGTTCCATGATTTCTTGAGTTGGTTTTAATTGGTTACTTGGCACTTTTGGCATTATTTCTTCAAGTCTAAGAAAGCTTTTGAGTTTATGTTTTGCTTTGCATACCTAGCTTGGGTTTCTTCACATGAAGAAAGGTACATTTCTTCAAGCCTAAGCCATCTTTTTGGTGACAAGCTTAAGCACACAACATGTCATACTTAGTTTGTTTCCTTTGAGCATTTCCTTTTGGACTTTTGACTTGTGATTTGGCATGAACTCTTGGCTTTCTTTTGAATTAATCAATTTCCTACAAAATTCAAGGGAAACTTGGACAAGAGGTGATCAAAATTTATATTATCCAATAATACAAAATTTATCTTAAAAGCGTTGATTTTAAGTTGGTTCTCACATTTTTGCATAGGATAAGTGTCATAAAAAGTATATGAAAATTAGGTATTTTTGGCACATATCAGATATTCATCACACATTTGTTCTGGCATCCTATATGTGGTAATCCAGACACAAATCCACCTCTGCTCAACAAATCTAGACTCTTAAAGTTTAGATGCCCAAACCTTTGATGCCATAGCCATGTGTCCTTCTCAAGAGTTGATTGAAGACACATTTGATCACTCATTTGTATGCCTATCTTGAATGTCCTATTGGCTAAGATAGAAGCTTTCAAGATATTGTGTTTGTCTTTATCAAACACCTTCATCATTCCATTCTTCATCTCCATTGTGTGGCCTTTTTCAAACAATTGCCCAAGACTGAGTAGGTTGCTTTTCATTTTAGGCACATAGAGAACATTGGAGATGTATGCAGTCTTCACATCTCTCCTCTTGATCATTAATTTTCCAATACTTTCTGCTGAAACTGCAATATGATCAACAAATTTGACATTACTTTTTGTTGATTAATCAAGAGTTGTGAACCAATATTTCTTGCCTGTCATATGATTGGAGCATCCAGTGTCAAGATACTAGATATCTTCATCTTCTTCACTATTTTTTATAGTAGTCATAAGTAGGTAATGATCACCATCATCTGGTTCTGCACCTTGTGCCAATCTTGCTTCTTCATCCTTCTTGCTCAATATTTTGTTGGAATTGAACTCAGCTGCATAATGCCCATAGTTCCTACAGTTGTAGCATTGTATCCTCTTCTTATCAATCTTCTTCTTGTTCACTGAATTCCAGTTAGACCCTCTCTTATGATCATGCTCTTGGAAGCCTTGTTCATTTTTCAAGCCTTCACCATTTCTCCATTTATCATTCTGCCATTTATCTTTATTTCTCTTATATTTGTTGTTCCAATGTTCAACTAATTTCTTGATAGATTGTGTTTGAAGTGCTTGAACCTCTCCCTTTTATGCATACCTCTCTTTTAGCCTTTGTTCATGTGCTTCAAGAGAGCTCTGCAGTTCTTCAAATTTGTAGGCTTCCAGGTCCTTAGACTCTTCTATTGCCACAACTATATGATCATACTTAGGAGTTAAAGTTCTAAGCACTTTCTCAATCACAGATTGATCTCTTATCTCTTCACCACATGCCTTCATCTGGTTTGTTAAGGACATGATTTTAGTAAGGTAATCTGAGATTGTTTCATTCTCCTCCATTTGAAGAAGTTCATATCTTCTTCTCATGGTTTGAAGCTTGACTTTCTTGATCTTGACAGCACCTTCATAGCTTTTCTCCAAGTTATCCCAAGCTTTTGTTGTTGTCTTGGCACCATCAATCTTTGCGAAATTGGCTCTATCAACACATTGATGGATTAAGAACAAAGCATTTCAATCCTTTTTCTTGGATTCTCTAAAGATTGTTCTTTGAGCTTCATTGGCATTGTCACCAATCTTTTGATATCCATTCTGTATAATCTCATACAACTCTTGGAATCCAAAAATTGCCTTCATTTGGATCCTCCATCTATCATAGTTCTTGGTGTCAAGAATTGGTAGTGTCAATGAGAAGCCATTGCCATTAGCCATTATCGTGCAAGCTTATCTTCTCCTTAGACTTTCTTTTCCTCCCCTTATTTCTAGATCACACACTCGACTCCACACATGATTTTCCCTCTTGAACCTTCCTCTTGATACCACTATTGAGAATAGCCAAGCAACCACAAATCGTGCACACAATTCACTTAGCTTGTTACACAAGAAACAAATTGTTATGCAAGAAACAGATTGCTATGCACACACAGTGCAGTAGCAAAAGCACGAAAACCAGAAGAAACATAAGACAGTGAATAGGAGAGAAAGAAAGAATGTTTTAGTGTATGAATGAATGAATCTTGTTGTCTATTGAGAATATATTGAACTTAAATTACAACTTATACATCAATGAAATCACTTTGTTCCTATTTATAGCACCTATACTTCAACTAACTTGGCATACAAGTAAAACAACCTAACTACTTTTAACTAACAAGCTGAATTATCACTAATATCTAACACTTTGGAGGTTGTTTTCAACTCGTGTGATCGATACATCACAAATTCAGTTTTGCACAATGTTGTGTTGACCTCTTTACACTGGAAATGTTGTCTTATTTCTCAGGATGTTGGTGGTTCTATATATTGATAACTGAATGGATGACCAAAGTCAGAAAAGTATGGAGATGGGTTAGGAAAAGAAAATGGAGAAGATTTGTGAAAGAATGGTAATGGGTTTGGATGGGTCTTGGTAATGCAATATCCAGACCTACCCATTCTGTCATTTTTGGACTTAGACTCACCCTACGGAGGTATCCACATATCCTTGGGCATCCATTGAATCTGCATGTACCCAAAAATTCAAAAAATATCAAAACTAATTGCGAATAATTTATGGAATTGTGTGTTTGTTTCCTATAAGTTTTTTAGGCAATCAAAAAGTGGGGAATTATAAAACATAATTTAAATTGATTATTAAACATAACTCATTTTACTCAAACAAAAAACAAAGTTACTACTTCAATATTATGATGGAAAATATTTATAAGTGTTTAATCAAGATAACATTATATCATACTTAATTATGAATTAATAACATAACATAACTACTTAACAACATAACATAAATATTTAACAGCATAAGAATCTCAATTAACATGATATTACAATTATGGATTAATAATATAACGTTATAATTATGATTAACATGATATTACAACACTATTGATGTGTATATTTAGTAAGGAATAGTGGGTCAATGTACATGCGAGTCTGGATATCTCATTACCCGAACCCAAACTCATCCAACAATAGATCTCAAAATTTTGAGTCTCAATTACTCACACATTCAAAAACACGGATTTGAACCCGACCTGTTGAGCATAGAGCACAATGCGGAAGCACAGGATTGAATCAATTGAGAACAAAAGAGAAGCAAGTAAAGGATAAAGAAAATAACACACAAGATTTAACGTGGAAAAACCCCTCAGTGTGAGAAGAAAAAAATCACAGGCGATCAAGAGCAAAATTCCACTGTGTAAAAAAGAAGAGTACAAGAAATCCTCTTATAATGATGAGGACAAATGACAATATTTTTTCTCACAAATACTCTCTCAAATGGAACAAGAATTCTCACCAAGAATGCACTCACAATATATGTGTAAATGAAAGAGATGTTGTGTGTTGTGAAGATGATTTTGAAGCTCTCTATATGTGTCCTTTTATAGGCAAGCAAAGTCTTGGTATCTTGGATTCCAAGCATTGGATGCTTGGAAACAAAGCCATAAAAGTGACATAAAATGCCCTTAAAGAGAGCCATAAAATTGTCATAAAATTCTTTTAAGGCATAGTAATGAGAGGCATCTAACAATCTCCACCTTGGCTCGAATTTGATAAGTTGCTCATCGCCAAATAATGCCCCGAAGGGCACTCAAGTGCTGTAGAGACCAACCAAGTCCAAGCAAAGTTGGAACTTGGTATTCGGAAGTGGCTTGGTAAGTATATCTGCTGGATTCTCTGATGTGTGAATCTTTTCCACCATAATTTCACCAATAGCAACAATATCTCGGATAAAGTGACGTTTTATATCAATGTGTTTGGTCTTGTCATGATAACGATTATTCCTGGTCAAATGAATAGCACTTTGACTATCACAAAACACTGTAAGAACACCCTGTATTAGACCAAGTTCATTTACCAAACCTCGGAGCCAAATAGCCTCCTTCACACCCTCCGTTGCTGAAATATATTCTGCTTCAGTCGTAGACAATGCAGCAATGGACTGAAGAGTAGCTTTCCAGCTAATAGCACTATTACAGAGAGTAAAGATGTAACCAGAAAGAGACCTCCTTCTGTCAATATCACCACCATAATCCGAATCAACATAACCTACAACGTCATCAGTTGTAGCCTTGTTTCTGTCAAATACCAAGCCAATACCAGAAGTACCTTTTAGATACCGAAAAATCCATTTTACAGCACTCCAATGATCCTTTCCAGGATTATGCATATATCGACTTACCATGCTAACAGCATATGCTAAATCAGGTCTAGTGCACACCATAGCATACATAAGACTACCAACTGCACTAGCATAAGGAATATGTGACATACGCTCCATCTCTTCCTCTGTATGTGGGCAAAGATCTAAAGATAACTTGAAATGTGCAGCAAGTGGAGTAGAAACAGGTTTACAATTATTCATATTAAACCTTTCAAGCACTCTTTCAATATATTTCTCTTGGGATAAAAACAATTTACCAGCTTGACGATCCCTGTGAATCTCCATACCAAGAATTTTCTTGGCTGCACCTAATTCTTTCATCTCAAACTCATTATTGAGTTGAATTTTCAATTTCCGGATCAAAGACTTGTCACGTGAAGCAATTAGCATATCATCAACATACAGTAACAAGTATATGAATGATTCATTTGGAAATTTCTGGAAATAAATACAGTCATCAAATTGACTCCTGCAATAACCTTGCCCAATCATAAAAGAATCAAACCTCATGTACCATTGTCTGGGAGCTTGCTTAAGGCCATATAATGATTTCTTCAATCGACAGACAAGATGCTCCTTATCAGGAACAATAAATCCTTCAGGTTGTTCCATGTAAATTTCTTCTTCCAGCTCTCCATGTAGAAAAGCTGTCTTTACATCAAGTTGCTCCAACTCCAAATCAAATAAAGCAACAAAAGCAAGCAAAACACGTATAGAAGTATGACGAACAACAGGTGAGAATATCTCATTAAAGTCAATACCTTCCTTTTGATTAAAACCTTTAACAACTAGTCGTGCTTTGCATCTTGGATCTTCAACCCCGGGAATACCGTCTTTCTTCTTATAGATCCATTTACATCGTAATGGTCGTTTGCCTTCGGGAAGCTCTGTCAAAGCCCAAGTACCATTCTTATGAAGACTTTCAATCTCTTCATTCATAGCCACTAGCCACTGTGACGAATCAACACAAGAAACAGCTTCTGTATAGCTGGCAGGTTCAACATCATCATTTACCTCTTGTGCAACTGACATTGCATAAGCAATTAAATTATCACCATCAGTGTATCTAGCTGGCCTTTTAATTAGTCTTCTGGTTCTGTCTCGAGCAATACAATAATCATCTTCTTGCTGATGAATAGGAGAAGTTGTACTGTCATCACAATCAACATAATGATCATCAATGCTAGATTGATTTGTAGAGGAAGATGGAACATCAACATTAGGAACTGTAGGTTTCACTATCAACTCCACCTTCTCGCTAGTACCCTGTAGATTACCTGTACTAGTAGAAGAAGACACAATAGATTGTTTTCCAGAAGATAAAAATGCATCCTCATTAAAAGTCACATCTCTGCTAAGAATTAATTTCCGTGACTTTGCATCAGAATACCATAAGCGATATCCTTTAGACTCAGATGCATAACCAAGAAATATGCACTCAACAGCTCTTGGAGCTAATTTACCATCATTAACATGTGCATAAGCAGGACATCCAAAGATTCTTAAGTTAGAATAATCAACAGGATTATCTGACCAAATTTCTTCTGGGATTTTGAAATCAAGTGCTGAATGTGGAGAACGATTAACCAGGTAACAAGCAGTAGATGCTGCTTCAGCCCAAAATTCACGCCGATGCCATAACCCAGCATTTGAGAGCATACAACGAACTCTCTCAAGTAGAGTCTTGTTCATCCGTTCTGCAACACCATTTTGTTGAGGATTTCTTGGAATAGTTTTGTGTCTAACAATACCATTTTTTGTGCAGAACTCATTAAAATCACCATTGCTGAACTCTAATCTATTGTCTGTTCTAAGCTTCTTCACTTTCTTCCCTGTCTGGGTTTCAACAAGAGTTTTCCACTTCTTGAAAGTGGAGAAAGTCTCATTTTTATGCTGCAGAAAATAAACCCAAACTTTGCGAGAAAAATCATCAATGATGGTCATCATATAGCGACATCCTCCATGAGAAGGAAATTTAGAAGGCCCCCAAAGGTCAGAATGAATATAATCAAGAATACCTTTGGTACGGTGAGTTGCAGTGGAGAAACTAACCTTTTTCTGTTTCCCAAAAACACAATGTTTACAAAAATCCAATTTACCAATGCCATGTTTACCAAGATGACCTTGTTTGCTTAGAAGGTGCATACCTTTTTCACTCATATGGCCCAGGCGCATGTGCCATAATTTGGTAATGTCATTATCATGCATTGAAGAAGATACAGCTGTTGAACCTGTCACAACAGAACCTTGCAAGACATATAAACTACCAATCCGGTTAGCTTTCAATAATACCATAGCACCTTTCAATACCTTTAGAACTCCACCTTCAGCTGAATACCTACACCCGAGAGACTCTAGGGTGCCAAGAGAAATTAAGTTCCGCTTCAAATCTGGAATATAGCGGACATTAGCCAAGGTTCTGACAACACCGTCATGAGCCTTGATCTGAATAGTACCTATTCCTGCAACTTTGCATTGGGTATCATTGCCCATCAAAACAACACCACTGTCAACATGTTCAAAAGTGGTGAATAAGTCCTTATAAGGACACATATGAAAAGTACATCCAGAATCAAGAATCCATTCTGTTTTACTCCTATTATTATAAGAGACAACAGATAAAAGAATATCACCGTCAGAATTGGCTTCAATATTAGCAGCTTCAGAGGATTGTTGAAATTTTCCCTTATCTTGTTTTTCTTGTTTTTTCTTTAAGATAAAACAATCAGGAATGTCATGCCCCGGTTTCTTGCAATAGCGACAAGTTTTGTTGGATTTGCGACCTCTGGATTTGGATCTGAACTTTTTATAATTGGTACTCCCTTTTTCTTGAGTTCTACCTCGAACACTTAAGCCCTCACCCTTGTCCACAGAATTAACTTCAAGATCAAATTTTTCTTTGGACAATAAATTAGATTTAACATCTTCAAAGGATAAGGTATCATTATTTCCATACAACATGATTTCTTTGAAGTGCTTATAGGTAGAAGGTAAAGAGACAACCAACAAAACAGCTTTGTCTTCATCTTCAATATTAATATCAATATTTTGCATATCCATAATAATAGAATTAAACTCATCAAGATGAGTTTGAATAGGAGTACCTTCAACCATACGAATGGTGTATAACCGTTCTTTGAGACGAAGCTTGTTTGCGAGGCTCTTGGTCATGTATAAAGTTTCTAACTTCAGCCACAAAGCCGCAGCGGTTTCTTCATTGGCAACCTCACGAAGAACCTCCTTCGACAAACAAAGTTGAATTGTTGAAAGCGCCTTTTCATCCAACTCGTCCCATTGATCATCGGTCATGGAAACTGGTTTCTTTGACTTCCCATCTAAAGCTTTCTTTAATCCGCTCTGGATAAGAACGGCCCTCATTTGGACTCGCCAAATAGAAAAGCTAATTTTGCCATCAAACTTCTCAATGTCAAATTTTGCAGATATTTTGAAATTCTTAATTTAGTAAGAGCTCTGATTCCACTTATTGAGCATAGAGCATCAATGCGGAAGCACAGGATTGAATCAATTGAGAACAAAAGAGAAGCAAGTAAAGGATAAAGAAAATAACACACAAGATTTAATGTGGAAAAAATCCTCAGTGTGAGAGGAAAAAAACCACGGGCGATCAAGAGCAAAATTCCACTATGTAAAAAAGAAGAGTACAAGAAATCCTCTTATAATGATGAGGACAAATGACAATATTTTTTCTCACAAATACTCTCTCAAATGGAACAAGAATTCTCACCAAGAATGCACTCACAATATATGTGTAAATGAAAGAGATGTTGTGTGTTGTGAAGATGATTTTGAAGCTCTCTATATGTGTCCTTTTATAGGCAAGCAAAGTCTTGGTATCTTGGATATGAAGCATTGGATGCTTGGAAACAAAGCCATAAAAGTGACATAAAATGCCATTAAAGAGAGCCATAAAATAGTCATAAAATTCTTTTAAGGCATAGAAATGAGAGGCATCTAACACGACCTATTATGGGTATTATCACCAAGTACCAGCAAATCTGGTACCCATTATCATATGTAGATGCGTGAATAAAACACTACAAAAAATTCAAAGTATCCATGTTTCAGTAGCCACTATTTTAGATAATGTGGTTAAAATATAAAAAATTAAACAAATTTAGACACATTTATCGTCTCACCTTGTATTTTTTCTTCTCTTAGTCATAATGCCTTTCATTTTTATCATTTTAGCATTCTAGCTCTTTCCTTTCTATTTTTTTGTTGTGCAACATGGAAAACATTTTGGGGATTTGCTCATAATTTCCTCTTGCAGGAATCTACCATAGTGATGTTGATACTTAGGCTGCCAATACATTACTATTATTTATCTCCAGAAAAAGTATTATATAACTTGGAAATAAATAATATTTTGGATTAAGTGTCCCATCAAAATTCAAGTAGTCACATGTATTGTAAATTATAAAATTGCTTAACATTTTAAATGAACCAATTAAAGTAAGAAGTTACCAAAGTAATTTCTCTTATGTAGATTATTCATAATAAATGTTGAATGTCAGTATGTATATGTATCTATGTGAATATTAATTAATCAACCTAAAGGAAGATTATTATTTGGCCAGAATATATACACACATGTGATGGTAAACTTGTGATAATTATAAAGTTGCATATGTGAATGATAAATCAGTCCAAAAAATGGTTTATTATTTGACATGCTTTATTATCAATATTTTACCATTACAACAAGACTACCATTAATTGGCAATTGATATGGAATATGGAGCCAATTATATGTTTTCATTTTATACGAATAGTAATTGGACCAAATGAAGATTACTATTTGGCCAAAATTACACACATACTTGTGATAATAAATTTGTGATAATCATATGTTTTCCTGTAAATACTAAGTCGGTCCAAAGAAAGGCTTATTGTTTAACATGACTGGTTATCAATATTTGAGTACTATGTTGAGTGGACCACTTGCAAATTAATATTTTTGTTCAAAGACTAAATACTAATATTGTCCTAGGTAACTCGTGATGTATTCACCATTATTTGAATTTAAGGGTTAAAGTTGATTGTGAGTGTAATTACAAGAATGATAGCAATTTGTTTTGTTCTTTGTTATAATAACTTCTCCACTTTTATAATGTTTGCACATACCTATTCTATAGTCTTCATAAATTGAACTAACTTTAAGAATTAAGGAGAGAACATTGTGTTTATTCTCAAATACATGGATCTAGACCTTATGATTTCTTCAATCGACAGACAAGATGCTCCTTATCAGGAACAATAAATCCTTCAGGTTGTTCCATGTAAATTTCTTCTTCCAGCTCTCCATGTAGAAAAGCTGTCTTTACATCAAGTTGCTCCAACTCCAAATCAAATAAAGCAACAAAAGCAAGCAAAACACGTATAGAAGTATGACGAACAACAGGTGAGAATATCTCATTAAAGTCAATACCTTCCTTTTGATTAAAACCTTTAACAACTAGTCGTGCTTTGCATCTTGGATCTTCAACCCCGGGAATACCGTCTTTCTTCTTATAGATCCATTTACATCGTAATGGTCGTTTGCCTTCGGGAAGCTCTGTCAAAGCCCAAGTACCATTCTTATGAAGACTTTCAATCTCTTCATTCATAGCCACTAGCCACTGTGACGAATCAACACAAGAAACAGCTTCTGTATAGCTGGCAGGTTCAACATCATCATTTACCTCTTGTGCAACTGACAATGCATAAGCAATTAAATTATCACCATCAGTGTATCTAGCTGGCCTTTTAATTAGTCTTCTGGTTCTGTCTCGAGCAATACAATAATCATCTTCTTGCTGATGAATAGGAGAAGTTGTACTGTCATCACAATCAACATAATGATCATCAATGCTAGATTGATTTGTAGAGGAAGATGGAACATCAACATTAGGAACTGTAGGTTTCACTATCAACTCCACCTTCTCGCTAGTACCCTGTAGATTACCTGTACTAGTAGAAGAAGACACAATAGATTGTTTTCCAGAAGATAAAAATGCATCCTCATTAAAAGTCACATCTCTGCTAAGAATTAATTTCCGTGACTTTGCATCAGAATACCATAAGCGATATCCTTTAGACTCAGATGCATAACCAAGAAATATGCACTCAACAGCTCTTGGAGCTAATTTACCATCATTAACATGTGCATAAGCAGGACATCCAAAGATTCTTAAGTTAGAATAATCAACAGGATTACCTGACCAAATTTCTTCTGGGATTTTGAAATCAAGTGCTGAATGTGGAGAACGATTAACCAGGTAACAAGCAGTAGATGCTGCTTCAGCCCAAAATTCACGCCGATGCCATAACCCAGCATTTGAGAGCATACAACGAACTCTCTCAAGTAGAGTCCTGTTCATCCGTTCTGCAACACCATTTTGTTGAGGATTTCTTGGAATAGTTTTGTGTCTAGCAATACCATTTTTTGTGCAGAACTCATTAAAATCACCATTGCAGAACTCTAATCCATTGTCTGTTCTAAGCTTCTTCACTTTCTTCCCTGTCTGGGTTTCAACAAGAGTTTTCCACTTCTTGAAAGTGGAGAAAGTCTCATTTTTATGCTGCAGAAAATAAACCCAAACTTTGCGAGAAAAATCATCAATGATGGTCATCATATAGCGACATCCTCCATGAGAAGGAAATTTAGAAGGCCCCCAAAGGTCAGAATGAATATAATCAAGAATACCTTTGGTACGGTGAGTTGCAGTGGAGAAACTAACCTTTTTCTGTTTCCCAAAAACACAATGTTTACAAAAATCCAATTTACCAATGCCATGTTTACCAAGATGACCTTGTTTGCTTAGAAGGTGCATACCTTTTTCACTCATATGGCCCAGGCGCATGTGCCATAATTTGGTAATGTCATTATCATGCATTGAAGAAGATACAGCTGTTGAACCTGTCACAACAGAACCTTGCAAGACATATAAACTACCAATCCGGTTAGCTTTCAATAATACCATAGCACCTTTCAATACCTTTAGAACTCCACCTTCAGCTGAATACCTACACCCGAGAGACTCTAGGGTGCCAAGAGAAATTAAGTTCCGCTTCAAATCTGGAATATAGCGGACATTAGCCAAGGTTCTGACAACACCGTCATGAGCCTTGATCTGAATAGTACCTATTCCTGCAACTTTGCATTGGGTATCATTGCCCATCAAAACAACACCACTGTCAACATGTTCAAAAGTGGTGAATAAGTCCTTATAAGGACACATATGAAAAGTACATCCAGAATCAAGAATCCATTCTGTTTTACTCCTATTATTATAAGAGACAACAGATAAAAGAATATCACCGTCAGAATTGGCTTCAATATTAGCAGCTTCAGAGGATTGTTGAAATTTTCCCTTATCTTGTTTTTCTTGTTTTTTCTTTAAGATAAAACAATCAGGAATGTCATGCCCCGGTTTCTTGCAATAGCGACAAGTTTTGTTGGATTTGCGACCTCTGGATTTGGATCTGAACTTTTTATAATTGGTACTCCCTTTTTCTTGAGTTCTACCTCGAACACTTAAGCCCTCACCCTTGTCCACAGAATTAACTTCAAGATCAAATTTTTCTTTGGACAATAAATTAGATTTAACATCTTCAAAGGATAAGGTATCATTATTTCCATACAACATGATTTCTTTGAAGTGCTTATAGGTAGAAGGTAAAGAGACAACCAACAAAACAGCTTTGTCTTCATCTTCAATATTAATATCAATATTTTGCATATCCATAATAATAGAATTAAACTCATCAAGATGAGTTTGAATAGGAGTACCTTCAACCATACGAATGGTGTATAACCGTTCTTTGAGACGAAGCTTGTTTGCGAGGCTCTTGGTCATGTATAAAGTTTCTAACTTCAGCCACAAAGCCGCAGCGGTTTCTTCATTGGCAACCTCACGAAGAACCTCCTTCGACAAACAAAGTTGAATTGTTGAAAGCGCCTTTTCATCCAACTCGTCCCATTGATCATCGGTCATGGAAACTGGTTTCTTTGACTTCCCATCTAAAGCTTTCTTTAATCCGCTCTGGATAAGAACGGCCCTCATTTGGACTCGCCAAATAGAAAAGCTAATTTTGCCATCAAACTTCTCAATGTCAAATTTTGCAGACATTTTGAAATTCTCAATTTAGTAAGAGCTCTGATTCCACTTGTTAAGGTTAGAGCACAATGCGGAAGCACAGGATTGAATCAATTGAGAACAAAAGAGAAGCAAGTAAAGGATAAAGAAAATAACACACAAGATTTAATGTGGAAAAAATCCTCAGTGTGAGAGGAAAAAAACCACGGGCGATCAAGAGCAAAATTCCACTATGTAAAAAAGAAGAGTACAAGAAATCCTCTTATAATGATGAGGACAAATGACAATATTTTTTCTCACAAATACTCTCTCAAATGGAACAAGAATTCTCACCAAGAATGCACTCACAATATATGTGTAAATGAAAGAGATGTTGTGTGTTGTGAAGATGATTTTGAAGCTCTCTATATGTGTCCTTTTATAGGCAAGCAAAGTCTTGGTATCTTGGATATGAAGCATTGGATGCTTGGAAACAAAGCCATAAAAGTGACATAAAATGCCATTAAAGAGAGCCATAAAATAGTCATAAAATTCTTTTAAGGCATAGAAATGAGAGGCATCTAACACGACCTATTATGGGTATTATCACCAAGTACCAGCAAATCTGGTACCCATTATCATATGTAGATGCGTGAATAAAACACTACAAAAAATTCAAAGTATCCATGTTTCAGTAGCCACTATTTTAGATAATGTGGTTAAAATATAAAAAATTAAACAAATTTAGACACATTTATCGTCTCACCTTGTATTTTTTCTTCTCTTAGTCATAATGCCTTTCATTTTTATCATTTTAGCATTCTAGCTCTTTCCTTTCTATTTTTTTGTTGTGCAACATGGAAAACATTTTGGGGATTTGCTCATAATTTCCTCTTGCAGGAATCTACCATAGTGATGTTGATACTTAGGCTGCCAATACATTACTATTATTTATCTCCAGAAAAAGTATTATATAACTTGGAAATAAATAATATTTTGGATTAAGTGTCCCATCAAAATTCAAGTAGTCACATGTATTGTAAATTATAAAATTGCTTAACATTTTAAATGAACCAATTAAAGTAAGAAGTTACCAAAGTAATTTCTCTTATGTAGATTATTCATAATAAATGTTGAATGTCAGTATGTATATGTATCTATGTGAATATTAATTAATCAACCTAAAGGAAGATTATTATTTGGCCAGAATATATACACACATGTGATGGTAAACTTGTGATAATTATAAAGTTGCATATGTGAATGATAAATCAGTCCAAAAAATGGTTTATTATTTGACATGCTTTATTATCAATATTTTACCATTACAACAAGACTACCATTAATTGGCAATTGATATGGAATATGGAGCCAATTATATGTTTTCATTTTATACGAATAGTAATTGGACCAAATGAAGATTACTATTTGGCCAAAATTACACACATACTTGTGATAATAAATTTGTGATAATCATATGTTTTCCTGTAAATACTAAGTCGGTCCAAAGAAAGGCTTATTGTTTAACATGACTGGTTATCAATATTTGAGTACTATGTTGAGTGGACCACTTGCAAATTAATATTTTTGTTCAAAGACTAAATACTAATATTGTCCTAGGTAACTCGTGATGTATTCACCATTATTTGAATTTAAGGGTTAAAGTTGATTGTGAGTGTAATTACAAGAATGATAGCAATTTGTTTTGTTCTTTGTTATAATAACTTCTCCACTTTTATAATGTTTGCACATACCTATTCTATAGTCTTCATAAATTGAACTAACTTTAAGAATTAAGGAGAGAACATTGTGTTTATTCTCAAATACATGGATCTAGACCTTATACTTTAGAAAGGAACAACTCATTAATTTTAAGGAAGTTCCATTAAAGATAAAGGACACTATAAGGATTGAGGATGTACAAATAGCATGAGTCTTATGATCATTAGGTATGAAATTCCAAAAACGTTCATGAGTGCAATGTTTTTGGATGGAATTTTTAAGTTAAAGATATATAGTAGATTCCTTATTTGTTAGCTAAGTGAATCTAATGTAAATATAAAGTTGTGCACATCAGGATATTGTGTATTTTGTTAGAGTGTAGATATTTAAGTAATTCAATGACAAATAAATGGAAGGCAGTCAATTAGGTTATAAATTACTTACAAAGCACAAAGAAATTATGTTCGTACAATATAAAATGATTCGATTAGATATCATTAGGTATGGTTATTTAGTCTTGATGTCAATACAATTGAAAAACTATGTAAAATTATATATGCCTATTAGGTGGTTGAGGAGCTATTTCGGAAAGTGCTAAGCAGACACTTATATATTCATCCATTATGGTAGTGATTTTCATAGCTTACTATGAGACATCTAATTATGGTATATGACTATACAATTGTCACTTGGCTGCTGATTTGGATATGTTGAAAGACAATTAAAATTATTTTGTTACAAAAGATTAGCATTGTTTCATCTGTTTTAAAGAAACACTTAAGGGTGATCAATCTCTATAGAGTATATTGACACAAACTCCAAATTGCAGGTCTGCTTACTGAAGTTTTATCATATAAGGTCTTTCACAAGTACATTGCTCATAAAAATATTGTATCACTTAAGGATATTTTGGTTTAGTGAGAGTTGCATTTGAGTGTTCACTTTATATAGACATATTTATGGATATGGATATATTTTTCTACATATTAAGGTTTACGGTTAGTTTCACTCTGAAATTTATTTATGGGATCTCACTAAAGTAAAGGAGGACCGCTTGAAAATTGACATGTATAGATCACCTTCATGTGATTTTCACACTGCATATTTCATAATTAATCTAATGTCATTTAGTTGTGTTAATATTAGTGATCATTGATTGGTTTAGTTGTAATTGATATAACGAAAGTCGCTTTGGTTATATATTAATATAATTAATGGACGATATAAGGATATGTCTAAGGTTTATAAAGTCTAAAACAATTTCTAAAATTATATATGTGACCAATGAGAGATTGTAAGGAATTTTGGGTCACATATGTAATGTTTAAATGTGTTTAAGGTCATTATTTTAAGTAGTCAAATTAAAGTGATCTAATTCAAGTAAGGTATATGGTTATAGACATAATTATCATGAAACTTATTGTGTAGATATCTAAAGTCTTATTTCTATTTTTATGATGGGCAAAATTGGAAATAAGAAATCAAGTAGCATCACTCTTCATGGAAGGGTATGTACTTCTTATAAATAAGGGGTCATGGTCCCCAATTGTATAACACAAGAAGAACCATAACAGAAGACATAAAATCATTCTCTTCGACCCATTAAAAGAAGAAACTAAGGCTAAGGGTATCTAAAATTGGAGGCCAAAGAACCTACATGTTCTACTATGAACATGCATTTCATACAAGGGTAAAGGGGGACATTTTTATACAAAGATAAAGAACATGGACTTGGTGGATACATGATGAAGGAATGTGTAAAGTTTATTCACCATATTCTCTATGAATATATTAAGGTAAGCTTTTGCTCTAAGTTCTAGTTTTATATATCTTTTCTTGATGATTTGACATGAAAGGTTTTGGCTATATATGATGATAGTATTTTTCATCATCTTTAGTATTGTATATTTAAGTATAAAGTCTCTCGCACCATTAAAGTATATTAAAGACTTTTCCTACATCGATTATTCTAATAGAGTAACCGATTACTCTCTCGGTCCTATATATAGGAAACTCCATTTTTCCAGTTTTTTCAATCTCTCTTCTTCTTCTTCCCCACGAGAAACCAAAACCCACTTCTCCAAATCTTTCATTTTTTGTGAAATTTGTTGCCAAAACACCTACATATTCATCATAAATTGTTTTCCAACCAAACATTCTACCTATTGTGCCCAAAATAAAAAACTCCTAAATCTATTTCTTGAGAAAACCTAGAACTTCAAACCTTCCAATTTATGGCTTCTACTTCCAGAAATTTGAAGCAACGCACTAGGCTTTCTCAAAATGGTCAATCGGGCGCACAAGAGACTAATTGATGGATTTGTCAAGGCTATTCTTAAATGATGAACAACAAAAAACCTTTCGGGATTATTTCTTAGGGAAGCAACTCATCGCTCCCAAGTATGGTATTCTATACTATTTTAAATTTGCTTAGTTTAAATTTCCTGAACTCTCTAGACAACAAATTCTGAGAGAAAATGTCTATTATCCCAAATTAGTGCGATTAGTTTACAGAAATACGAATTTAAAGAATGATAGAATCCAATCATCTATTAAAGGAAATGACATTTTAATGGATTTAAATACTTTTGAAAACGTTTGCATGAAAGTACTCAGCACTAAAATCAAACTTGGCTTCAAAATTTATTATCCATGGGAAGTGTTCGACAAGAAGAGATTCTACTACATTATGTGTAGATTCCTGCAAGAGGAAATTTTGAGCAAAAAGCAAAAGATAGTGGTTGAGCCTGTTAAGAATAGAGAAATGTTGCCTGTAGGAAATCTCAGCCTGAATGATTGTTTGTTTCATTACTTTTAAAGCTATATTGTAATTGCTAAATTTTCAAATCATTCTCATATTAATGATTTGGAATTACAATTAATGTATGCCCTTAAGAGTAACGAACTTGTTAACTGGATATTCATCGTTATGCAACAAATACATTATCATGTGGATAAGAACGACTCACTACCGTGTGTTATTATAGAAACTACCCTACTTGTGAGATTTGGGATTTCTATTGTTGGAGAATCCAAAGTGGAATTGGATGCTCGGGAAGCAAAACCGACTTGGATGCCATACAAGAGATGAGATTCTTTCAAGATCCAATCAATCTGAATTTCAAGCATAGAAATAACAGTGTTGCAGATCCGTCTAATAACCATGCTCATCATCCTCTAACGAGCCAACCAATCTACATTAATAGAAAATCCTGAGAGCCATTGCCCATCATGATTGCAGATACCTCCTCCTCCAATAGTTTGATCATGAATAATAAAATTGGCATCTACATTAAGTTTGACCCAACCAATCTCCGGACGATACCAATGAGTACTAGCCATAACTACTTCAAACGAAAAGATATTAGAAAACTAATCCCTATAATCATGATGGACAATTTTAGCGACATAAGTTGTGTCCAAGTCAATGGTATTATTATGCCACCGCCAAGCCCACTAGAAACCTGTCAAAAAGGTCTTCCATTGCGGGATTTGATATTACCCATTAGCCAAGACATGAATGACTGGTTGATCCAGAAGTCTTGCTCATTGAAACCCAAACAACGTCATAAAAGAGCAGAGTTACAACAATCCCTGAAGGTGTGCATGAGCTCCTTGCTAACAATATTACAACGAGAGAAGATAAGTGACATTGTCAAATGTCTTCTGAAACAGATAGAGTTTACTGGCAAGGAATCATGAGCAGGGAGCCAATAAAGTAATTTGACTTTTTTTGGGACATGCAATTTCCACAACCAACTCCAAAGATTATGTGAAGACCCGACCTCATTATTTGTGTTGTCATTCTTATTTTAAGTTCAAATGGATATTACTAATGTTCAAATAATTATTTGTGTGTATCATTCAAGTATACTTATTGTTTTTTTATGTGAATTTGACACTTTGAAAACATATTAAAATTATTATATTGAGGTAGACTTATTTTTTATGTGAACTTGGTATTATAAAAGTATGTTAGACTTATTATTTTTTTACTAAAAAACCAAATGAAACCAAACTGAAACCGCAAATAAATTTGGATCGCATTTCTTAATGTAAACCAATCAAACCGAACCAAATTACATGTTACTTATGTCTTCAGGTTGGACAACTTTTTGCCTAAAAATCAATCCAAACTGACTGTGAACACCCCTAATGTATAGCATTATAAGACAAAGAACAAAAATAAAAAAATAGTTATTGTTTCTTGATTTTCTATACTGACAAACAATATGACTAAACAAAGAACACCCGTATTCACTTTTTTCTTAACTTCCTAACTCCTCATTACATCTTAAAAGAAAGTGAGAGTAGTTTTTATGGCCTAACATTTTGAAAGGAGGAAAACTAAAAAGTATGATATTTTATTGGACAAAAGCATATTTTCCATAGAAAGTTTTCATAGGAATTGGAATCTCTAGTATCTGCCGCCAGCCACTAGCTTAAACTCGTGGTCTCGGACATTTGTTTCTGACAAAGGAGTGGCTCCAACTTCCTCGAGAAAGTGACGTTAATTTGTTAAAATGGAATGTAGATAGAGATATTATTCTAAAGTGATGATATACATAAGTTTAACAAGACAGCTGGTAAATCTTAAATTGATCTTATATTATTTTTATGGGACAACGGCTCGACATAGGTGGTATAGTACTATGAAGCTTTAATAAGGGGACCTGGTTAGTTTTTAATTTATCAAAATCCTTTAAAATAAAAGATCAAATATCAACTTTAGTATTTAAAAACTTTGCATGTACCCCTGAAAATTTAAAAAACTTAAAACAATCCATAAAATATTAAAAGTGGGCTAAATTAGTATTTTTAACATCACACTCTTTAAATACTAGTTTGAAATTTTATTTTTTTGGGAACCAAATTGGTACTCATAAAATTTTCTAAAGATCAAAATGAATATTTTTTGTTTCTCACTAATATTCTCGCACTGGAGGTGATCTTATCCGAACCAAAAACATCGACAAATATGTGAGACTAGTTCTAAGATGAAAATAAGTATAAATGTGATTATAAATATTACATTTTTAGGAGTCTATCAGATTGTAACCTTATTTTTTGCAATTGCAATTAAAGAAACCATAACCCAATTTAGAAGACCAATGGATATACTACAAATTATATGCCACTTTGTTCCACATATCAACAGAAATAGATTTTTTTTATTTAATCCAACAGCAGAAACTGATTTTTAGAGTGAGAAATTTATGATGAGGGCGTGGGAAGCTTTTGTATATTAATATATAAGTATCACAAAGAAATATATATATATAAAGTGCAGTTTGTAGTAGGGAATATCAAACTGAGATTGAAAAGGTTAAGTTGCTGATATATATGAAGTAAAAAGAAACAAGTGCACGTGCATTTTGTCCTCGGTGGAATAAGCACGCGGATTCTAATGCATATATATAGATGATGCATCACATGTGCCTTTGAATGAGTTTGTCCGTTTGCTGAGTCTTCAAACTCACATGCTGCTGATGATGCATCACATTTGCCTTTGAATGAGTTTGTCTGGTTTAACAGTAATATATTTTTTTTGTCCCGAACTAATTAAGATATTATTTTTTTATTTTAAAGATGGTGCTATGTACATTATATGGTGTGCAAAAGCACACCCTGAATTTTTTTAAAAGAATATTATACTATCTCGTACCTATAATTTTACAAGTCCAAAATTTATTTTTTGAAAATGACATGACATTTTTACTAAAAAATAGTCATTACCGTGTTGAATAATTTTATCCTATTATGGATATTCAACTTAAGGAAATTCGTAATCATTTCTTCGAAATAAATAAATATTCAACTGATTTATTGTATGTTTTGTTTGAGTTCAACCAATTGGTTCTCCATTTTTTATATGACAAAAACTGATTGAATTTGCAAAATATTACGAACGTGAGTTTTGTTCAATTAATTTGATCATGATTGATAATCAACTTGAGATTTACATTATTGAAATGTGTATTGGTATTGAATGTGCTTCTTTAAAATGAATCAATAATCTTTTACATTATAGCATGTATGATTAATGCATGAACATATAATAAACTAGATGATATGTCTCATGAATATGATATGACAATTATAATGGCTTGTGAGATTCGCATCTAGGTTTACCTCACTTATACTCACTCACTAAGGTACACATCCCAAACTACTTAGAATTATGACTCTATTGATATAACCTAGTCTAGATATGACCAATGAGATCTAGGCATGTTGATTGTTGAGTCATCTTCAAGCTTTAATAAAACATTGTCTTCATCAAAACATAGGCAAGACATTGCTAGTGCAATCCTTGACACTTTGCACTTTCAATCTTCCTTTTTTTATGATGACAAACACCACATCAAATATCACATTAATTTTCATGAATTAGTTTGATGATGTTGTTCATTTGCATAATGGTTGTTATTCAGAGTTGCAGCGCTTTGCTCTCCCCCTTAGGTAAGCAGCATTGATTATTACGGAAGCTATTATGACAACCTGCAAATAACATCAAACACAACAAGCAACCTTTCTCCCCCTTTTGACATTATCAAAAAGATACGAATATTCAATTTTAGTCAAAAGTAAAAAGAGATATAGCAATTCATTTTGAAAAACTGTAATTATTAGCATCAGCAATAACCAGTTTGAGAAGCTTAGACAAATGCATTGATTTATGACTCTAAAACTGAATATAGACAGATTTTGCATGACATGTCCATTATATAAACAGTTTAGACATGGAATGATTAAACACATATGTTAGCACTTGTTAGTACCTGTTAGGCTATTTTCATTTTAAAGCATATTTCAATCTTTCAATTATAATATAAAATTAAGACATGTTCAAGATTCAGGCAAAACCAAATTCTATTTAACATAATTAGCTAGGTTCAACATAGTTACAAAATGCTATGATATCATATGTTATGAATTGGGTGAAATAATAACATATATTTTTTAGTTCAAGTGTACTCAATATCAAGAATTAATTTTGTAACCTTGTTAATAGACTTACCTTACTTACCCTTTGGTGATAGGTCAAGATTACCACTTGTTAGGTGAAAAGTTTGATGATATGATCAATATTGTGAATTTGACATTCAAAGTGCGATGCTCCCCTTTCATTGTTCTTCCCTTTATCTTCTCCCCCTTTATCACTTAGAGAAGTACTCTTGGTAGGTAGCAAAATACGGAAGCTCATTTAACAACCTTTCTCGATAACTTTTCTTCTTAACAGCCTTGATCTACTCACCAACCTTGTGCCTAGAACATCTTTTGTTGATTTATTCCTTGATGCTCAAATGTCCTTTGGCACACCTACAAACACAATTTACTTGTCTCTTTTGGGTACCCAAGTTATTTTGGGTCTCTTCTTGTTAGTAACAAATGGATCTTGCCCCTTCTTTACCCAAACATATTTGCCACTTAGCACACCAAATTTTCTAATAAAGCATGTAGTGCATGTGTGACCATGTGTACCACAATAGAAACAAATAGGCATGTTATTATTTGACTTCTTATGCATATGAACTACTGGATTTCTACATGGTCTTTTCTTATGTTCAGGTTTATATCCAATTCCAGATCGGTTACCAACGTTTCTTGTACTAGCAAGCAATGTGTTACCGCAATTCGGCCCCAGCCAAGGTATCGCTCTTTATCCCAAGACCTCCAAGTTTTTGTGAAGAACACCTTACCTAAACGCAGCTAGGATTTTCCTAATCCTTAAATTACAATGCCTTGAGTTATGAATGAGTACTTAATACTCGGGTTTTGAAATAATGAAAACTCAATGACTAACCCACACTTAAGTACCACAAGCCATCATGCATATGTGAGTTAATACAAAACAGTGAGCACAAAATATTTCTCTTAAAATCTCTAATAAGAATGCATGAACCTACAAGAAAGAATGGATGAGATTAAACATATGAAAACAGCATGCAATACACCATGAACAACTTCAACAAAGCATGTTAATCTCTCTTCCTCACACATGCATCTCTCTTCACAATATTATCTCAAATGGTTCCTAAACAATGGTATTCAATTGCTACACGTTTCTGCAATTTGCCAGACCTTATACAAAACAGATTTGACCCTTCAAACCGTTGCAATCAGTTAAGCAGTTAAAACAGAAAACAATTATAACAGAACAGACACGTTAATTGATTAAGTCATGGGGTTAATCGATTAACCAGTGTATTTTAATGCATGATCAAATGGTAAACTACTTATATGTTATGCTTGACTCCGATACATGTTTTAGCAATTATATTATGTCTAATATACACATATAATATGTATGATTAATGCATGAACATATAATAAACTAGATGATATGTCTCATGAATATGATGACAATTATAATGGCTTGTGAGACTTGCATCTAGGTTTACCTCACCTATACTCACTCACTAAGGCACACATCCCAGACTAACCTATACTCACTCACTAAGGCACACATCCCAGATTACTTAGAAATATGACTCTATTGGTATAACCTAGTCTAGATATGACCAATGAGATCTAGGCATGTTGATTGTTGGGTCATCCTCAAGCTTTAATAAAACTTTGTCTTCATCAAAACATAGGCAAGACATTGCTAGTGCAATCCTTGACACTTTACACTTTCACAGGATATGTGATCTTTGTCGCATAATAGTTTCTCTACAAACCCAATGAAGAGTGAAGTCTTGTAATATGATAATACCAGCAAATTAAATCATTCTTAAATTACAATTAGAGCACCACCTACAATGGTGAAAAAAACTCGGTTCATAGTCAAATGAGAATGTCTTTCTTCTAATTTCACCATTGGAGAAGAACTGTTCTTGTGCTTATTTCATAATAGTAAACAAGATAGGCACAATTCTTATAGTTGAGACAACATTAAAAATGAAACAAAAATTGTTAGAAGAGAGAAGAAATCAATATTAAATAAAATAAAGTAAAAGTGAAGAAGAAGACAAATGTGTGGTATGTTTGTGGGGTCCATTTAAAAATGGAAATAGAGTTGCACTAATGAAAGTGATTTTGGCTTGAGTTGCTTAAGTTGTTGAAATATGTAAACAAATATAAAATAATTAGGGCCCATTTAAGAACGAAAAAATGGGTTGCACCATTGTGGATGCTCTTAGAAGTTTATGGTCATTAATTTGTTAACTTATGTGGAATTCATGGGCTTGGCACATTTAACCTGTACGTAATTTGTTTAAGTTTAATGCAGTTCATATAAACTTCTAAAAAAATAAATTTATATATTTACCCTCTTATAAACCCCTTGACAAAATTTTAGAGTATTTGATGGTGAAAGCAAAAAGTCCACATTAGATCATTTATGGATTCCACATCAAGTGCTATATATTCTTCTAGAATATTATATCATTGGAGCTTTTATCTACTCCACATCAAGTGCTACATGCTCTTCTAGAAAATTGTACCATCATCACGTTAGAGTTTTTAATAGTGGTGTAAGCGGTTCTGGTTTAAACTGTGAAACCGATGGAACCAAACCAAACCAAACCGCAAAATGTGGTTCGGTTCGGTTTCGCGGTTCGGTTCGGTTATTTTTTTAAGGAACCATTTATGTTCGGTTCGGTTTATGGTTTTAGAAATTTATGAACCGTTAGAACCGAACCGCATATTAAAGAAATATATACTAGGGATTAAGAAATAATATTTTATTATTGTTTAAATTCTTCAATCAATTTTCTAGCTTAAATTATCAATTTTTGTGTGAATTGTAGTGTTACATATGTTACTAAATTGTTATTAAGTTAGTATTATATATGTTATTAGTTACTAAAATGTTTCCTAATGTCTTATGATTTGGAACATATTTTCCAATTTTTGTGATATTGAGTTTGAAACTAACATATATCATATATATTGTTATACATGTATTGTTACATGTGTTACTAATTATGAAATGTAAGGTTATAAATGTAACTATTATATATTTTACTAATTGATATATATGTTACTAATCATGAAGTGTATTGTTATATATGATTCATAATTTTTTATAATAATAGTAGTAATGTATATCCTTTTATGATAAACAATATCTCTTGTAATACATTTTGAATTTTCAATTGATGAAATATATTTTTTTATAAAAAGTAAATGTAAAACCGTGGAACCGAACCGAACCAAACCATTCAAGAGCGGTTCGGTTCGGTTCTTATAGTCAAAGTTGCGGTTAATTGAGCGGAACCGAACCATATATTTTTTATCAATTCGGTCACTAAAATACACTAAAAACCAAACCGAACTGAATTTTTACACCCCTAGTTTTTAACGATTCCACATCGAGTGCTACATCCTAAATGCTCTACTAGAAAATTGTACCATCGTCATCTGTAGCGGAACAAATCATATAGAAGGTTATGTAGATTTTATACACAAGGGACATCACACATTGATCCACAAGCTATTGTCTTCACGTCAATACCCAACACAATCTAATCGTCTAATTTGATATCATTTGTTAGGATTGAGGAATCCAGATATTGTTGAAATCATCAAAAAATAAATAAGAGTCTAAGTAATTTAATAAGGTGTTGATTTATTGGTGTAAGGTTGTGCTAGATTTGACTAAAAGTTTAAGAGTTTGATACCTGAAAGCAATACTTGTAAGAAGGGACAACCACGCGTATCAAAAAAGATTATTTTTTTACTAGAAAGGGTGAGATGATACTTTGGTGATCCGGACATCTGATCGGTCTGTCTCATATAACCAGTTTTACATTAAAATCGGATTGACTTGGTTCGACTCGATCAGTTTAAACCTAAAATCGGTAACTCGGATGGTCAGACCAGTTGAATCGTCCGAGTCAATAATTTTTTTAATAAAACAAACAAAACAACGTTATTTTAAGATAAAAACAACTTTTAACTTATTTGTAATTATATTTTTCATTTGTTAACTTATATTATAGCAAAATTTTCATTGTTTAATTAAATTTTAAACTCGTTTCTTGCAATTAAAGCATAATATATATATATTGTTTAACAACGTTTTAAAACTTGTTTGTGACACTCTATAATAGTAAATTATTCTTTGTTGATTATTTAATTAGGTAGGTTAACATTTTTAAATATGAAATATAAAGTTATTAAATAATATTATCTAATATTATGAATTTTTTAGAATTTTTAATGTAAATTGAGTCAACCATCCAACCATTAACTCAATTTTCCAACTATTGACTCACTGATCCAACCAGTGACTTATTGACTCAATGCCCTAACCGAGTCATTGACCTGTGTGAGGTTAATAACACTGGTTTAAATACCACTCCTTGCTTTATACTGGTAATTATTTTGTTGGGCCTTTTGTAGTGGTCTAGTTATGTCTATTACCCACAAATGCCACCGCGACACGAGCGAGTGGGGTGGCCGTGGAGTGTGCTCTTTGGAACCGCCAAGGTCTCCCAACTCTTCTTGTTTTCTCTTGATGGTATAAACAGTTTTGGGGTAATGGTACATGATGAGCATTTATGTTTGTCTGTTACAAAGTTGGTAGCATATGTTATAAACCGTGGTGAGTCAAGTGAACTCAGAGTGAAAAAATTGAGTCTCCCCATGATGCAAGTTGGGACAGCAGATTTTCATCCAGGAGTAAACTTAGTTGTTATTGTTATAGTTACACCTTGATTATAAAACAATCTTGCTTAAAGGCGTTGTTAATTTTCCACAACACAACCATTAAACAATCTTTTCCTAAGAGCTTGCAATACATGTTCCTTATGCTCTCACCTATTGCATGCAACAGGAGCACATCTGCTGTCCTACAGTTTGGGTTACTCCATGTGTTATAAGCTTGTTATTGATCAGAAAAATACTTAATAATTAAATTTTAACTTACATATATTTTTTTAACTAATCACACAAATTTATGACGCATGGAGTGACACAAACCGTAAGATTCGCCCAATATATTTTATAGAGCAGTCAATTCTTGTATTTTTGTACACCTTAGAACAAAATCAAGCACATTATACAACGTTAAATTATTTGAGTAATTAATGGTACTAAAGCAGAAATTGGAAAGAGGAATGGATGCCAAAATCACTCACGTCATCACATAAATGTGGAAATTATACAGAGAACATAATCCAAAAAACATAACTTTACAAGGACTAGACCAAATAACTTATAGACCACAGAAATAGAACATTTTACAATTTTCTAAAACTTTAGAGGTACTGACCACAGAAATTGAACATTCATTTATTTGGTAATATAATATATTTAATATCGAATTGTATTTACATCAATGTGCTTAGAGATAATCTTTCAAAAAAAAAGTGCTTAGAGATGACAATTGAACCTATATCAAATGAGTATTCATAAAAAGTTTCATGATGGGGATTTAAGACTCGTTTTTCATATCGTGTAAGGCATGATAGTGTAAGCTTTGACGTGACCATTTATTGTATAAGCTTATAGGCTCAAGCTTTATCCTTCGGGACCTTATCCTATTAGGTATGCCAAATGAGTCATTACCCATTAAACGAGGATGCATGATTTATTATTCACAAAACCTTAACTTGCTGAGTACAGTTCTCAACCTGCCACATACATAATTACAGTAATATATATAAGTTGTCTCATTTTTTATGTCACTTTATACATTATCAATTTTGATTAATTAAAAATAATAATTAATAAAATTGTAATTATTAAATATTTTTATAAACAATCATACATCTTAACACATAAAGTGGTACAAAATAATAGTACATCAAATATACTCCCCATAATTACTATTTTATTGTAATAATTACTTAAAACATAATATGTCCAAAGGTTGATATGAACCAAATCCTTAATTCATTACACGTTCCTCATTGCTAACATAGTAACGCATTCAACACTAACACTTAACAACATCATATGCATCTCCATTAACCACGTGAGTAAGAATGAACATCATCTATCCTAAAATTATATTATTAACCATGTGTCATCTAATGAAATTTTGATATATATTAATAAAATTTGGGTAATGGAAAACAAAATTAAAACGATATGTGGTCTTTTTATTATGTATCAAAATTTGATTGGATGAGATAAAGTTGGGGACATGATTTTGTCATATGTGATCTTTATCATATGAGTAATAATAGGTTTAGGTATGTATACAAGTACCCATTGAATTTGGGATGAACATTAATGTTACTATCCACGGTAAGTATTTTTTTTGGTACTACGAATGATATCTTCTCACATTTTGGTAATAAACTAATTTTTTTAGGGTGTGTGACTATTCATCCCAACAAGTATCGCTCTCAAGAATTGAACATTTGACCTATTGGTCGTTTTGGATCTAACATAGCTTTACACTACAGATGGAGATCTTCTATCCCCATTGGTGTCTCCATTTGTTTCCCAAGCCAATCCAATGTCCCACTTTATTGGGAAAATAAAAATAAAAATAAAAATAAAAATTTATTTTTTTATATTATTTAGTGTTACTCAATTGGATAGGGACATGATCCTTTTGGAACAGAGGATCTTTGTTTCTTACACTACTAAACAAATGCATTGTTGACCTACCCACTGAAGTATGAGATTAGGTGATATACTTTTTCAAAAAAGAATAAAATATTCTCTCATATCAGAAGATGAATTATCTTTTTCAGCCACTAAAAACATGACATGTATCCTATTTTTTAGTTTTTAGAAATATTTTTATAAAATTTAATTAAATATAACATATATCATGATTTCAGTGAGCGAAAGAGATAACTTTTATCCTCATATTTTTTTTATATCTTTTCAAAATACTAGTATATGAACGCTTTCCCCATTATTGTTGTCCCTAAATTTGTTGTGCATGGTATCTCAAATAAAATATGTAAATTGTTTTATGATCATATTCACTAGTGTCCTAAAAGTTTTGATTAAAGAATCCAAATATTGAACTACTAATTTAAAAACAACCTTCATATATATTTTTTGTTGTGGATTTTTAGCTAGTTCGTTTTAAACATTGATTAAGATTTACCTTTCTTTAGTATCTAATATAAGACATTTTGTAAGAATATATTAAACTAATATGGATATTAAATTATTGTTGTGTATTTTCCTAAGTTATTGAACAAAATTATAGATCTCAAACTATTAATTAATTTCTTATAAGGGGAAATCATATACTTTGGAAGAAATTAATTCTTTATCTATAAGATGAGATAATATTTAGTAGTACCAAAAAATATTACTTCTATATTATTTAGGGATGTAACAAATTTATAAAAGAGAAATAAAAGAGAAGAAAGATAAATAATTGATTATATGATTAAAAAGGAAGAACAAGATGTAAAGAAATATAAAGTATAAACAAAAATACATGAGAAAGGTGATAAAATATAACAGTTGCTTATAAAATTATTAAAAAATAATCGGTATGAATGTATCATTTACTTTTTTTTTGTGTGGTTACATGGTGTATCTTCCATATAGTCTAAATCTAAGAGTAACTAAAATGGTAATAAAAAATCGTTCTTAATGAAATAAACATGTTTTTTGTCCAAGTTTATCATTGGATAGAAGTTGTTTTTGTTCTTATTTCGCAACGGCAAACTAAATAAGCATCATTCAAGTTGTGAGTCAACATTAAAAAATGAAAAAAATTGTTACAAGATAAAGAAATATAAATGTGGAATATGTTTGAGGGGTCTATTAAGAACGTAAATAGAGTTGCACCATTGGAAGTGATTTTGGTTTGAGTTACTTAAGCTATTGGAAAATGTAAAAAAATATAAAATAATCAATGAGGTGCATTTAAGAACGAAAAATGTGTTACACTATTGTGAATGCTCTAAGATATATATATATATGGTTATGAATGGTTTGTCTTAAGAGTGTGATCCAAATTATGTCCATATTGACACTTATTAAAAAACTAAGTAACTAGTAGAAAACAAAATTAAAATTATATGTTGTTTTTAATATATGTCACAATTTTATTGGACCAAACAATTTTGATAACACTGAATATATAATCCCTATTCAGGTTATGCACAGGAATTTAACCTAAAACCTCATAATTAATAAGAGGTTAAAAAGGCTCTTAAGCTCCTTTCTCTTATACCATAGTACTTACTTAAATCCTTAAAATAATTGCACTTGGAGGTAAGTTAATACATGCAAAAAGCAAAAACAAATGTAGTTGAAAAAACATTTTCCCAATCTAAGACTGAAAGTGTACTACTCTCAGTTCCTCAGATTTTGTCTTGTTTTAAGTTAGGAAGAAGTCAGAACTCAGAACAGTCCTACTCTTTCAACAGTTTCCAAAATTTCTTCCACAAAAATTCTTCTTTCTTCCTTTGAAGAGAAAGCTAAATCATTCTTTTTGTTTCTGACTATCTGTAAGTTCTCCCATGAGAAAGTTAAAGTCTTCAGTTTTTATGGCCAAAAGTTGTTTTTATGTTGTCTTTGTAAGATAAGTTTTGGATTTTTGCTCTTCAATCCACTGTGGTGAATGTGATGATAGAAATTAACATGCACATTTAATTGATGTTATTCAAAAATTTCTTTCATCCCTTTGATATCTGATCTGGGTCACTTTTTTCTGGGTCCAATTTTTCCCCACCCAAGTTTATATAGCTTTCTTTGTATTTGTGAGTAAAACTGTCATCAAATCTTAGAATTTAAGAGAAATTTTGCTCTTGATTGAGGTGTTTTTTGGAAACTGGGAATGAAACAAATAAGGTTGTAAACTTAGTTCTGGGGTTGAAATGATGGGATCTCAAGGTGGAGAAATCCAAGGGCCAAACACTAGTTATGGTTCTTTGGCCAGACAAGGTTCATTGTACAATCTAACTCTTGATGAGGTGCAAAACCATATTGGAAATTTAGGAAAACCATTAGGAAGCATGAATCTTGATGAGTTTCTAAAAACTGTGTGGACTGCTGAAGTTTCTCAGGTTCAGCCCTCTGGATTGGGTTCTGGTAACATGCAACAAGGTCAAAATGAGTTAGCTTCTGTGTCTTCTTTGAACCCACAGGGTAGCCTAACATTGTCTATGGATCTTAGCAAGAAAACTGTTGATGAGGTTTGGAGAGATATACAACAAAGGAAGAGTAGTACTAGTGAGGATAAGAAATCTCAGGACACAGAACCTATACTAGGTGAGATGACCCTTGAGGATTTCTTGTTTAAGGCTGGGGTAGGTACTGAGGATAGTGCTGTTGCTATGTCTGGTGTTGAAGTTGATGCAAATGTGGCTTCACAACATAGTGCATCACAGCAGGGTCATTGGATGCAATACCAGCTCCCTTCAATGAAGAAGCCGAATCAGCATCAAAATCAGGAGAATAATATGATGACATGTTTCATAGCTGGTCCTGCTGTTCAGCAATCTTTTCATGTTGCTATGAATCCAGGATACTCTGAAACAATGATGGCTATGTCGCCGTCTTCTTTAATGGGTACATTATCAGATCCGCAGGCTCAGGGTCGGAAAAGAGATGCATCTGGTATTGTGGTTGAGAAAACTGTGGAGAGGCGGCAGAAGAGGATGATTAAAAATAGGGAATCTGCAGCACGGTCACGGGCTAGAAAACAGGTTATATTTGTTTTTTCATGGTCGTGGTGTTAGTCTTTTTGTTGTTTTAATTGAAATAAGGCAATATCGATGTCAATTCACAGGCTTACACACAGGAGTTGGAGATTAAAGTTTCGCGTTTGGAAGAAGAGAATGAAAGGCTCAGGAGACGGCATGTATGTTTCGATTTCTCTGTCAGTATGCATCTGTAGTTCGATTTTTTGTGCTGATATTTGTTGATTAGCTGTATTCCTGCCATCTTGGTTGATATGTTTGTTGATTTGTTTATTAAGACTTCATCTGACCACTGCTTCTTTATAAATAGAATGCTTAAACTAGTTGAACTTTTAACACAGTTTTATAATCAGCTGATTGTTTCTGTTATCAATGTTTATAGTTGTGATTTGTGATTTATCTTTCTTTTTGATTTTGCTTTCATATGGAACTCAGAAAATGTATTTTGCTTAGCTTTGGACGCCATAATGCTCTATCAGTAGTGCATAAAATCTCATCGTTTGGCAATGCTGATATTTCATTATTAATTTTCTGCTTTACTTTTGTAATCATGGCTAACTAGGGAAGTCATTACTGGAAAGAATGAAATCAAACTATTTGCGTTATATGTATATAAATTGGTACGATCGTTGAACAAGAAATTGATCTTTACATGAAAATTTGGGGCCTGCTAGATTATAGAGCTAAGAATGGCAAATAGTGTTGTGTGATCCATTTATTAAACCACCTTTCCAAAGACACAGTTGCAATCAACCATAACAATACACCGATTATAGAAGATTTCAATGTTTCTTTTGTATAGCTTTCATTTTGATCTGTGTCTCATCTTAGTTATTATACTATTAGAGTGCTCATACTCTCTTTTTTCTCCTGTCCTGCTTCATACGTTTTTCTGTGTTTTCTCCTTTGATACTTACCTTATGTCTATGCCTGATTTCATGGCCAATCATAGCGCTAACATGTCCTCCATTTGACTGGTTTGGTCATTTCACTGACAACAATGGACACTTGTTTCTGATGATTTCTGTCTGTCTTAAGAAAAATTCGACATATGATATACATATCAGAAGCTTTTGTTAGTTGAGTGTACCTTTGCATACCAACCTTTTCTCTTTTCTTGAGCAATGTTTTAGTCTTTTAATGGGTTAAAGGGTATAACATGAATGTTCTGGCTTCCATGACTCCAAGGATAGTTTCAAATAAGAAATTTCTGGTAAACAGTAATAGTAGAAAGTATCTAAGGTCTTCATGCCGAAGACATTTTTGGAGAGTTTGAGGTCTAGAAGACAAGACAGACTGGATTTTAAATACAATTGCATTGGAATTTTACTGGTAGCATATATTGTAAACACTGGTAAGATGAATAGATCAGGGCTCCTTGAAGTTGCAAATTTTAGTAAAACCTCATAAGGGAGTCTCTAGTGCTCATTACTGACCACAAAAAGGACATGTAAGTCAGAGTAAAGAGTTATAAACAAATTTAACCCCTGGGCCCTGGTTACAAGTAATTTCATAACAACAACCTGATAAGATTTCTCGAAATTAGGTGGTGCGTACTAGTTCCCGAATTTAAATTATTTACAAATTGAGACTTAGGGGTCTGTTTGCAAGTTGATTTTTTTAGGATAAGGGAGAGAAGGGGAAGACTTGGGAGCCATGAAATACACTTGTGAGATGGCTCTCAAGCCTTCCCTTTCCATTCCTCCCCCTCTAAAAATCAACTCGCATGTAGACCCTAGGAGTTCCTGTCTACAGTTGGCTGTGGTCCAACATAGAGATAGAGGACAACCAAATCAATAATAATGAAGAGTTTGAAAATCATAACTATTTACTTAATAAAAATGTTGCAGTTATATACTTATATGTAAAAGAAAGATATCATTCTGTTCATGGAATCAAAATGAAATATATCTAGTTAGGGTTAATAACACAGATGAAGATGCATAATATATCCAGATCAAGACACTAGTATGCTTCCTAAGATTAAACCAGAATGTAAATTACAGAAATAGCTTTAATCCTAATCTACTGGAGGATGAAGTCTGTTGCATTTATTTAATGAAAACCCAAACCATAAGACTGTTATGTATAAAACACTGCACATATATAGGTTTCATGTACTAAGAGAATTACTTGATTTAAAATTGAATATCCTCCTCCATTTATAAGCTATAATTTTGATGAACAAGTTTCAAGACCATAGAAGCTGAAGTAGGACATAGCTCTGTATGTGATATGACTTCATCAGACAGAAATTACATGATTAACTAGTCTTTGACTTTAGCACCTCCTAACAGTCTTGTAGCCAGTGTTCAACCGAAAATCCAGCTGTCGTGACCCAATTTTCAGTTGAACACCAACTACACGACTCTAACTATTGTTGCTTATCTTTTGTTTGCGGAACTATTATAATGTGATAGCATCTTTGCTCATAGTAACTCTTTTCTTATGAATCTTTCTTACAGGAGATAGAGAGGGCGTTGCCAAGCTTGCCATCACCTGACCCTAAGAACCAGCTTCGGCGAACTAGTTCAGCTCCCCTTTGACTCCTTCATTGCTAATGAGTTACTTGCAAACTTTCATGCACTCACATCACATAGTTCTCATTTGAAATATATAGTGCCCCCTAGTAGAAGTGTTTTCCTGTATGAACATTTTGTAAGCACAAATTGTTATTCAGCACTATACATATACTTTAGTCTAATTTTGAACACATTGTGGCTTTACTACCATTCTTTTTCAGTGTCCTGTGTGCAATTTGTAAGTTATCACCATTCATTTGATGGACAATATGTCCTTTCTAGTCTATTACCACTCAACACATATACTAGACAATATTTTTTTGCTACTACCAAGGTTATCCCCTCACCCCAAGAGTAAGAGAGTAATTACTTTTGGGGTGCATGATTGTCCCTCCCAACAAGTACTACTTCCTTGGAATTGAACCTTTGGTCTTTTGGTCTTTCTATTGGTTCATACACTAGACAATATGACCACAATAAAGTTAAACTGAATGTCAAACTGATTCAATGTATGGTGGCATGGAGTTCACTTATTCAAGTCCTGCAAATAACCTTGCTGTGCATTTTTTACCTTGAATTATGTTTAGGGTTCCAATTAAATTAATTATTTAGGAGGATTGTATTGGCTATTCAGTGCAAAGTTCAGTGCAAAGTTCAGTTGTTATAACATGAATGCTATTCCATTTAAAAATGTTATTCATTTCAAAATAGAAAGAATATCTGTCCCCAATGGTGTCCTGAACTAATCAAAATATGTTACTTTATTTAGAGAAAAAATTATAAAAATGTAAAGCAATATTTTATGTTATTTAGTGATACTCCATTGAACAGGGACATGAAGAGAGGAACATGGAGACAGAGTCCTCATAAGATAAAGGATCCTGTTCATGGAGCTATAGGCATTTTAAATCTCCATTCATATTCCCTATTAATCAATCATTCTTTTAATTTTCAACTTTATAAAGTTATGTGTGGTTAATGAAAAAATGTAAATAGATATTTAAGAATGACAATAGCCTTACATAAAATGATGACAATAGTCAATTTAGTTTGTGTTGGACCAGACTGCAACTGGGGCCTTCAATCACCAGAGAGTTAGTTCCATTGTTATCGGGGTATGAAAAAAGTAGAGAGTTACAAGTGAGATAATATATCTTGAACCAAAACCTTAAGACATTAGTTTCATGAATCTTTTTTACTTATAAACTATTTCATTCTCCCTACATATCCAAGCGGAGACTTCAAATTTGAACAAACCCAACAGTTTTTTTTATTGGGTGAGGGATTGGTGATTGGGTAGAAGGTTGTGATGGAGAACATGCATGGTGATCAAGGCTTTCAACAAGAGTCTTAAGGGATAACCTCTAAATTCATTGGGACTTATCCTTTTGAGATTGTTTCTTCTTGAAAACTATTGAAGCAACAATACCAGCAACAAGCTTATAAACCTTGCGAACTTATAGAAAGATTATCATCGTCATTTTCTTCTTCCCTAGCCAAATAAACTTCCTTGCTCTTTTTGAAAGTAAGGGTGAAGCAACAAAAAGTGCTTCAGGGGCATACTCCACAACCCTTGCAAATGGTTGCCAGTGCAAGTTTCACTCGGTGAGCTCTTTTCTTACCTCTTACTCTATATGTTCACTAGAAGAGTATATTTGTTGTTGTCACTTCAAGTGCCATTGATTATAATTTGTTGAAAACATATATTTAAATTAAAATTTTAATAATTAAATATTTTTTTGACCAATTATAAATAGTGATACATGAAATGCTATACTTTGGTGTGACAGAAGATGTTCATCCGTCCATCAGGTACAACAGAAACTTCCTTCTTAATATGTTCTTCTTCTTATTCCATGGCTAGTCTACCCTGAGTGATTGTATTTAGCCTCATCTTGGCCAACTTCACTTTCCCATAAGTGAACGCAAAGAAGCTTTTCTCACGTAGGGTTTGAGCACAGTCTTCATTGGGCATGCTTTCCGACAAATTGTAAATACCTTAGGAAATTGCGACCTTGGCTAGTAGGTGAGTCAAAGGTATTGTTGAAGCCTTCATTATATTCAAGACATATTCTTTTAATCTTGAGAAAAGAATGTGAGAGATGTTCATCTTGGTTTCCATCAACATATGACACGTACGAGACGAAACTTGCCCATGTTGAAAATAGTGTCATTAGAGATAGGAGTGTAAGGGATTCCGGTTTAAACCGCGAAACTGATGGAACTAAACTGAACCAAACTGCAAAATATGGTTCGGTTCGGTTTTGCGGTTCATTTCAGTTATTTTTTTTAAGGAACCGTTTATGTTCGGTTCGGTTTATGGTTTTAGAAATTTAAGAACCGTTGGAACCGAACCGCATATTAAAAAATAGATATTAGGATTAGGAAATGATGTTTTATTATTGTTTAAATTCTTCAACCAATTTTCTAGCTTCAATTATCATTTTTTGTGTGAATTGTAGTATTATATATGTTACTAAATTGTTATTAAGATATATATATATATTACTAACAAACAATTATGAGTTTCAGTTTTTTTACATTCATAATTTTTTATAATAATAGTAGTAATGTTTATCCTTTTATGGATAAATAATATCTCTTGTAATACATTCTGAATTTTCAATTGATACAAGATTTTTTATAAAAAAAGTAATTGGAAAAACCGTGAAACTGAACCGGACCATCCAAGAGCGGTTCGGTTCGGTTCTTATAGTTAAATTTGTGGTTAATTGAGCGGAACCGAACCATATGTTTTTGATCAGTTCGGCCACTAAATGCACCAAAAAACGAACCGAACCGAATTTTACACCCCTAATTAGAGCTAGCCTTGTGAGGCACAATCTGTTATCTATATAACAAAATCTATTTATCTATATAACAAAATCAATTATCTATATAACATAAAAAGCTCATAGTCACCTCAACCTGGACACGTGTCGTGACCTTATGTAATATTTTTCTGCTTAAAACACTCCAAATGAGCCTAGACACGTGTCACGACCTTATGCAATATTTTCCCGCTTAAAACACTAAATTGATCAATGTACAGACTCACAGACAATATAAAAATATTTTTTACCAATTGTTTGAAGATAACTCATAAATGACAATTATAATAACTAGCATATTGACAGCCACTATCGTGTCTGTCAACCCGCTTTCCTATCATTTATAATGTATAGTTTGTATGTCATAAATGTCAAACATAATATTTTGGGTTAAATATTTGTAATCTACAGTTAAATTATTCGATTGGTGTAATGTTCTACATTAAAGACTGTTAGTCATAATGTAAGAATAAAAAATAATTAACCAAATAATATGAACATATATATTAGGTAGAGAGAAACATTAGGTTATATATAATTTTTTTGTACAAATTAGAAAATAATAAGGGCAAAATAGGGAGAACCACAAATTACACCATGGTGGGTGGTTATTTTAGGTTTTCCCTTTATAAGTAGTATAAATATAGATATTAATAATTGATAATAAAAGGGATTTGATTCCCTTTTCACATCCATTTTTTTTTCTCTCAATTTTGTTTCTTATTCCATTTTCTTCGTTGTTTAAGATACAGAACAAATAATAAAAAGGATTTGAAACCATTTTCACAACCATTTTTTTCTCTCTCTACTTCTTTGTTTCATATCTCTCTATTCTTCTCTATGGTAGTTACAATCGAAAATACTTCATTTGTCAGATTTACTTTGCCATCATCACAAAAAACATGTATAGTTATTTTTGTTAAACCTAATATGATGATTTCTGTATATCGCTTAAATTTTCATCATTGTAAATTTGTTCTTATTTTGTAGATATGTTCTTTAAGGTGCATCTTTTTCATTGATTTTTTGTTTATTTTATAGATCTATTCTTATTCTGTATATTTGTTCTCATCTTTCATTTATTTGTTTGTCTATTTTTCATAGATTTTTTGTTTATTTTGTAAATTTGTTCTTGAAAGTGTATTTTTTCATTGATTTTGTTGCTTAGTTTTTGTTGATTTGTTTATTTTGTACATATGTTCTTATTGATTTTATTATTTTTGTAGATTTGTTCTTCCAATAATTCTCTTCTTTAGCGTCTTATTTACAAGGATCTCATCTTAAGAATGACCACACCCTCAAAAATTAACAACATGGTGACTTTCTTAAGTCCAACATAGTTACTTTAACTATATCACATGTAAATATGTAGTTTTTGTCTAATAGTTCATATTTGATGGGATTTTTATAGTAATTTGATTGAAATTTTTCATATGATATATCCTATTAATTGTTTGATCCTGATTCTTCAGGAAGTAAGAGGTCATGCTGGGAGTATGGTTTCTTATATGATGTCGAAGTTCTCTTATGGTCAAAAGTTAATTTTAGCTTTTCATAATGTTGTAAGATTCATTGTCATTTGAAGATTATTTTTATTAAATTATAATTTTTATTAATATTTTTGGCGGTTAAAAGGTTGTGTGATTAAGAAATTTTTTATCTTATTTAATTATAAAAAAATTCTATATCAACTTAGGTTTCCTCAAATAATATAAATGATGTCGTGTTTTTGGAATTTGTATTTGTGTATGATTTTGATAAAATATAAATGTTCCTTTATTCCATTTCTTTAGTTCTATTTACAAGATTTGGTTGTAATTCCAGGTACATACCTACAATAGCAACACATACTAGAGAACATGATCCAAATTAACTTAAGAGAAATAAACTTAGGAATTTGTTGGGAAATTTATGATTATTCGTTCAAATTCAGATCTTTTGTTTTCTCTCATTGATACTTTGGAATTCACTTGAGGAATCAATTAACTCCAACTTATTTCGAACAATCAATTTTGTAAGCAATTAGAAATTGATATTTTGACTGTTTAGTGAATTTCAACAATCAACATTAACTACTCAATCAACATTATTTATTTAGACTTAAGAGAAATAAACTCCTAACTATTCTGTTACATTTGTTTTTATCCCTAACTACAAAATTTGACAATTTCAAACTTTGACACTTAGATTTGAAAGATGATATCTATCTATTTATTACTATATAACAAAAAAGCTCAATGACATATCACCTAGGACATATGTCATCGCCACAATGAAAAATTTTCCTCCAAAAAGCTTCCTATCTCTTAGTGTGCAACCTCACACATAAGATGAAAATCACTCTTTATTATTTGTTTCAATTGAATAATAACTAATTATTACATAATATCTCAATTATAACTCTATAATTCATTAGGTTCTATTAATTTTGTTAAATTATTATTCTAAATGCAGAATAATTTTATGGAACAAACACCCTAATTTTTTCTTAATTCACTGACCCTATTTTCCTTTTATTACTTCACAGTCTATCAAACACGTTACATGTGAAATATTTGTTAAGCTTAATATATTGACTTTTAATTTAAAAAAATCTTCTAAAAATAAGCATTATCATAGGCTTTATTATTTCCCTATTTTCCTTTTATTACTTCACATCCCATCAAATACGTTACACATGAAATATTTTTTAAACTTAATATATTGAATTTTAATTTAAAAGAAGCTTCTAAAAATGAGCACTATCAGAGACTTTATTACGTTATACATTCCTTATATATTTCATTTAATCACCATGCATGATTGATTTATGTTATACATTTATTACATATTCATTTTAATTAGCATCAATGATTTGTTCATTAAACACATTGAAAATTTGAAACTTAATATATTTACTATGCATTTCACCCTACCAAGAATAAGAGTTAATGATTATTATTACTTTTAATATAAACTTTAATGTTCATTAATATACAAAACTCTGAAGAATGATTTTTAAATATGTTAATTTTAAAATATAGAATGATTTTAGTAAATTCTATTATTTGCTGGTATGATTTGGATTTTTTTACTTTAAATTGTGAAATTGAGGTTTAACATGACATTCAATCAAATTTCATATATTACAATCATTTAGGAATTGATTTAGTGAAATTTATGAATATTCATTCAAATTCCAATATTTTGTTTTCTACCATTAATACTTTGGAATTTACTTGAAGAATCAATTAAATTCAATTTATTTTGAATAATCAATTTGCCAAGCAATTAAAAATTGATACTTTGACCGTTTAGCAAATTCACCAATTAACATCAATTACTCAATCATTAATGTCTGTTTTATATTATTTATAACAAAATTAAGAGAAATAAACTCCTAGCTTTTCACATATGAATTACTTATCTCTCTACCTTATCATTTGCTATCTTCATCTTCTTCTCTCTCCATTTCATTTCAGATTTCACCATTCTTCTCTCCCATATCTACAATCCAATGTTCCATTAATCGAAATTACTTTGTCATCATTACAAAAACACGTGCAGCCATTTCTTATTTTTTACATATGTTCTTATTTTCTAGATCTTTGAATTGATTTTTGTTTATTTTGTAGGTAAATTATTATTTTTCTTTGGTAGTTAACAAATTTTGACACTTAGATTTGAAAGATGATATTTTTATCAAAAGTCATTCTCAATCTTCTTTTCAAAAGTAATAGATATTTGACTTATGTTTCAGAATGAATGAGTAAGAAAGAAACCCTAAAAAATGGGGTTTGAGAGTTTGAATGTGGATGATCTAATAACATTAGGATATGAGAGTTTGTAATGAATTGTAACAAAAGGATTCATTTTAATCATAGTATTCTTCTACCTGTATTTATGGCTTAAGATAAAACAATATCCTTGATTTGATTTAATTGCGATAATGAATGGTTTCTTTTCGTTATAATATATAAAAATCAATCATAAAATATACATAAATTTTTAGAATGGTAAATTTGTAATATATATTTGATTTATGTTTGTTTGAATAATTTATAATCTGTATTGTTGAACTTTGAATGAATCAATTTATTCATTCTTTAATTGATTAATTGTGTTTGTAATGCTTCCATGAAATTAAAATTTCTTGGTATGATTTGAGTTTTTTTCCTTTAAATTGCGCAATTATGGTTTAACATGACCTTCAATTAAATTTCATATATTACAATCATATAAGAAAAATTGATTTTGTGAAACTTATGATTATGCGTTCAAATTCCAATCTTTTGTTTTCTGCCATTGATACTTTGGAATTCACTTGAGGGATTAATTAACTCCAATTTATGTTGAATAATCAATTTGTTAATGTTTGTTTTCTGCCATTGATACTTTGACCGTTTAGCGAATTCAACAATTAACATTAACTACTGGATCATTAATGTCTATTTTATATTATTTATTTGGACTCCTAACTATTATGCTACATTTTTTTAACCTTATACTCGTGGTTGTATTTTATAGAATATAATTACAACAATCTACTATCTATTACCTATATATGACTTGACTATATATGTATTGAATGAACCACTCTAATTACAAAATTAGACACTTTCAAATTTGGACACTTAGATTTGAAAGATCGTATTTTTGTCAAAAGTCATTCTCAATATTATTTTCAAAAGTAACGGATATTGGATTTATGTTTGTTTGAATTATTTCTAAACTGTATTGGTGAATTTTGATATTTTATAACAAAGTCTCTAAAATATATTTCTTGCAAATATCACAATAACTATTGTTCAAGATATCAAAATTTTGATGGTAAACAATAACACATTATTAATAGATTGAATTATCCACAACATATGAATCTAATAATGCATATGAATAAACTTAATTCAAATAATAAAAATATTAATTCAAATATGTATATTATAAAAGTGACAGTTTTAATAGGAAAATATGTATAATAAAATATCATAGTTGTATTGAAAAATGTATCTTCCAAATAATAGAAATGAATCTTTAATTTATGAGTTATTTTCATACAATGATTATTAGTTAAAAATAATCAAATAGAATAATATTTAATTATACTACATTTGAATGCTAAAAATATACTCAAATGTTTATACATAATGAACATCAATCTAAAATAAAACATAATCATTCAAGAGATATGCTAAAATAATTCTTATAACTTTATATAGTACTTATAAACGTAATCTCAGAAACAATATGATGCAAAAAGAAGTCCTTATATTTATAAATTTATATAGAGAATATAGAGGTGAGATATTTTAGAATCAAATATTTTCTATAATCACACTTTCAACAAATCAATGCTTATACAAATGCATGTATAAATGTTAATATTGTACATATATCCTAAAAAACAAATGTTAATATTGTAAGTATATGAATGCATCAATCTAAAATAATAAAAACAATTCAAAATAAAAATAATGATTAACATTGCAATAATAATCATTAGGATTTAGGGTTTAATCAAAACTTAGGTACAATAGCAAATATTAATCTTTATCAAACCTTAAGGAATCAATAAATTTATCTTTACTTTTAACAAAAACAAGCATTACAAAATTATTTTAAGACAAAATTTTGAAGTTAGAAAATATATGTTGTCTAGAACTGAGTTAACGTGACTAAATTGTGTACAACTTATACAATTAATTGATCTCAATGTAGAGAATTATAAATAACACAATTAAACATGAATATGAACTTCTAAATGTAGAAAACATAAACAATACAAAACACAATTATAGCAATTAAATATGTTGTAACTTACTTAATTATTAGCATTTTGATGTTAAACTATGCATAAATGACAATTATTTAGACAAACTATATACTGTCTAGAAATAGTCACACTTAAACAATTTAGAAAATGAAGATTTTATACACATTTGAAGTTGAAAATTTAACACAATTTAATTTTCACAAACTCACGGGTAAGACTTTTCAAACATTTTCCCCCCGAGTCACTTATTTTACTTTTTATCACATTAATATTTTATCTACCTTTCTCATAATTATGTAATAGATAAGATATTCAACATTCAAAAAATTACTAAATACTCATTATGTTATACCTATTTTCAAATGAGAAAAAAATAGAGATAAACACAATATACCACTAAAAATAAAATAGACAACAGACAATAACTCAAGATATTACTTTTCTTTTTATATAGTTTAGTTTACAATTTAGTTTGTATACATTATCAAGTTTTTTTTTCCTCTAACACATAATTGTACAAGATTCTATATATGACTTTTAAAGTAATTATTACGAAAGCAAAAAAATATAATGGTGCAATATATGATTTATTAGTGTTATAAAATATATCTACATTATTTGTGCATTATGTATAAACAAAGAAATGGCCCGTGCAAATGCACGAGTATACTACTAGTTTTATTAAAAAAATGAGGAACTTTTACATTTTTTATATCTTGAAAAATCCCCTAATTTTTGTACATCCATTATACTGACATCCTCTGTATGAAAAATAAATGTGATTTTTTGAACAAAAATAGATAATAAATATAATTAAATTAAGCAAAATATCATATATTTTAGAAACAAGTAAAAATAATATACGAGTCAATATAAATTGAGGGTATAGAGCTATAGGCATTTTAAATCTCCATTCACAATCCAGTATTTATCAATCATTCTTTTAATTTTCAATTCTATAAAATTATGTTTGGTTAATGAAAAAATGTACATAATATTTAAGAATGACAATAGCCTTGCATAAAATGATGACAATAGTCAATTCCGTTTGTGTTGGACCAGACTACGATTAAGGAGCCTCTAATCATGGGAGAGTTCCATTATTATCGGGGTATGAGAAGAGTGGAGAGCCACATGTGAGACAACATGTCTTGAACCAAAACCTTAAGACATTAGTTCCATGAATCTTTTTTACTTATAAACTATTTCACTCCTCCCCGCATATTCAACGTGAAACTTGACACGTGAGTAAACCCAACAATCTCCACCTCATGTGTGGATACCACACACTTTCCAGTCTGCTCCCCCTTAAGTCTACCATGTCCTAAGCGAACCATTGACTTTGATACCACTTGTTGGATCATACTACGAACAGAGAGCTTCTAACCACATGAGTTTTATTGTTACCAAGATATGAGAAGAGTGGAGAGACACAAGTGAGACACCACGTCTTGAATCAAAACCTTAAGGCATTAGTTTCATAGGTTTTTTCTACTTATAAACTTTTTCACTTTTCCTCACATATCCAATGTAGGACTTCACACTTGAATAAACCTAACCGTTTTTATTGGGTGAGGGATTGGTGATTGGGTAGAAGGCTGTGATGGAGAACATGCATGGTGATCAAGGTTTTCATCAAGAGTCTCAAGGGATAACCTCTAAATTCATTGGGACTTATCCTTTTGAGATTGGTTCTTCTTCAAAACTATTGAAGGAACAATACCAACAGCAAGCTTATAAACCTTGCGAGCTATAGAAAGATTAATATCGTCATTTTCTTCTTCCCTATCCAAAATAAACTTCCTTGCTCTTTTTGAAAGTAAGGGTGAAGCACCAAAAAAGTGCTTCATGAGCAGACTCCATAACCCTCACTCAAGCAGCTCTTTTCTTACCTCTTACTCTATGCCCACTAGAGGAGCACATCTGTTCTCTTACAAAGTGTGCTACTCCACGGATCACTGCTTGTGATTGATTGAAAAAATACATTGAAGTTAAAATGTTAATAATTAAGTATTTTTCTGATCAATTATAAGACACATAAAATAATACACTTTTGTGGGACAAAAAATGTCCACCGTCCACTATGTACAACAAAAACTTCCTTCTTAATATGAAGTTCCTCTTATTCCATGGCTAGTCTAGCCTGAGTGAGCCTCATCTTGGCCAACTTCACTTTCCCAAAAGTGAACGCAAAGAAGCCTTTCTCATGTAGAGTTTGAGCACAGTCTTCATTGGGCATGCTTTCCAACAAATTGTAAATACGTTAGGATATTGCCACCTTGGCTAGTAGGTGAGTGAAAGGTATTTTTTGATGCCTTCACTATGTTCAAGACATATTCTCTTAATCTTGAGAAAAGAATGTGAGAGATGTTGATCTTGGTTTCCATCAACATATTGTCATTAGACTTGTGCAGCACAATTTTGTTAAAAAAATGATGTAGCATGCAGACTTCATCATTCATTTCATCATCCTTCTAAGATGGTTTCCTAGCTGAATCCTGTTTCAACATCTCTGTGGCAACCGTTTTCGGTTCACCAATGTTAGTTCCCCAGTCACTTGACATGGTAAACCCTTTCTTGGCATATAAAATTGTGTGTAAGATGCGTTAGAAATTCATAATTTCTAATTAAGGTGGACATCATATATTTAATACAATTATATTGACTATTTATTTTGGGTTATAAAACAAGTGATCTAATTTCTAACAACCCATAAAACTTCTAAAATTGATAACAGATATGAGCTTAATTAGTGGATACCCAAACTGTTGTATTATAAGGGATAATGAGATTCCTATAAGTTAACACGTAAGGAACGGTTATGGTCCCCAAGACACCAAATCATAAATAATTTTTACCTCTCCCCATCAGAGAGAAAATGAAGTCCCAAAAGGAATTCAGGATTTGGTTGAGGAATGTCATCATACCAAAACTCACTCAAAAGGTATATCAAATAAGTAGATTAGAGAACATGAATTCCTGTATGACATTGTATCATTGTTTTTTTATATATGTGTGAGAATCATGATATTTAAGATCATAAAATTGGTATTTCACCAATGATAAGGAAATATTTAACAAGTGGTATCAGAACTATATGTTCTGAATTTTATGATTCTCTATTAAAGATGTTTCTTCCCAATTTTTTTGAACCTTAGTTTTTAAATTTGAGGATTTTTATGCTTCCGCTATTTGTTGTAAAAATTGGGTATTTATGAATAATGAGGATAACTTTTATCCACTTTCACTTATTTGAATTATGAGTAATTTGTATTATGAATCCCAACAACATGGGCTGAAGTATATATTCATATATGTGCATGGACATTGCATTAACTTTATGACTCTCTTATACAATATGTATATTATATATGTACTAATGTCTTATTGTTGGACATTGACTTTTATCACTTTATAATTTTGCGATTTGTTAAAAGTATATGTATAAGATATATATGGATTAAGACATGTCTTTATTTTATACATATGCAATATGGAATTCATGGTCTTGTATATATCTTACGAATTAAAATACACATATATTCATATGTAATTGTTTCCAGCTTGAGGTTGGTGTAATGTCTGGAATTACTGATTAAAGTTAATATATTTAATGATTACAGTTAATGCTTAAAATTATATATGCATTACTATGTTAGTGTATGAAAGTGTGTATATATATATATATATATATATATATATATATATATTGTTACATATATGTTTTAAGATATGCAAGATCATATTCGATTTGGAATTTCGATAATGA
>NW_017715494.1:0-334 GCF_001865875.1 Lupinus angustifolius
TTGATACATTCTGTTCATTTGCTGTACTGGATGCTATTCTGATATACAATCTGTAAGCTTTGTATTCGTTCCGTTATCGGTTAACTGTTCTGCAATTAATCATTTTCTGTAATAGCTTACTGTTTGTGTTTAATCGATTAAAATTGTTGTGTTAATCGATTATTCTGTTGTGTTAATCGATTAAAATTGTTTCCGTTAATTGATTACAACTGTTTTGTGTTAATCGATTAAGATTGTTCAATTAATCGATTATCTTCCTTCTTTAATCGATTAAATAGGGGTGATTCAACATTAAGTGTGGAATTTTGAAAAGCGGCAGTTCTAACCGCGACAC
>NW_017715495.1:0-525 GCF_001865875.1 Lupinus angustifolius
CAGAAGATGTCTGTGCTTATCAGGGGAGATCAGAACATTGCTATGCCTGATGATCAGACTGACCATCCTCCGCCTCAACCTTAGTTTAGCGGACCTTAGACCTAGGCTATCTCACCCTTAGGTTTATTTTCATCTTATGGCACCTTCTAGATTTAGTTTTTGTTGTTGCTTTCAGAACTTATTTATATGTTGTTTTTTTTGTCTTTGATTGACTTTATATCCTGTACTATTTCCTGACTTCCTTGACTCTTTATGCTATGCAAATGTTTTTTTTTTTGTTTTTTGCTTTAGTTATGTCGAATAGCTTATCTGCTTCAGTGAATGGTTCTTGATCTTATGAGAGTTGATATTGCTAACATTGTTAAATAGTTGATTAACTCTTATATGCCATTCTCCTTTCAAATTAGCTATTTTTCTGTCAAATCAAGCGCATTTGTTCAATTTACCGAAAAATGAAACAAGTTAATTTGTTAAAACCCAAATTAATTCATTAACTTTGTTTTATGATTAACTAATATCTCTTCC
>NW_017715496.1:0-7280 GCF_001865875.1 Lupinus angustifolius
AAAATTGTTTCTGTTAATTGATTAAAACTGTTTTGTGTTAATCGATTAAGATTGTTCAATTAATCGATTATCTTCCTTCTTTAATCGATTAAATAGGGGTGATTCAGCATTAAGTGTTGAATTTTGAAAAGAAGCAGTTCTAACCGCGACACCTATTCAACCCCCCCTCTAGGTGTATTGTAACCACTGATACCTAACAGATATCTATGTAATATATCTTTTTTGATTTGGAATTGTATTGTGTGATTAGATTTATTAATCATAAAAGATATCAAATCTGAAGGTTTTAATTCCAAGATTATATTTTTTTTATAGTAGACTCATATTATTTTCCTTTTGTTTGGTAATTATTTTGAATTAATTGATGCAATATGTTGCCAAAGTAACCTCTATTGTGGAAATTGATTAAGATTACATAGATGACTATGAGATTATTTATGTGAATTGTGTTCGACCCAAAGGAAGACACAATTTGGCCAAATTATAACATACTTGTGATGATAAATATGTAACAATTATAAAGTTTTTTTCCATGTGAATAATGGTCTAAAGAAAGACTATTGTTTGACAGAACTAATTACTAATATTTGATCATTACGTTGATAGTACCACTTACAAGTTAATTTTTCTATCCAAAGACTATGAATTGATGTTGTGTTAGGTATCTTGTGATAGGTCTATTATGTGAGCATGTCTTGTTTTATATATATTACTCGACTTGTTTGTTTAAATGGTTGCAACACTTATGATTTGTCGCATTGGTTGATGGCTAATTGCATTATTAAGTAAATGCTATTGTTCAGGCATTATTTCTGTTTGGACAACTTGCCTTGCCATGTTTAATCATGTATAAAATGGTAATATTTTTTTGTGGAAAATTCAAAAGGACCATTACTGGAATTCGAAATACAATTTTTGTGATAAGAATGATCCAATGCTACCAATAGACTTTAACATATATAGGTATTAAACAAGAATTCGCCAAAGTGACATTTTGTGTGTGAATTATTCATAATAAATATTAAATTCTAGTGCATATATGCATCCATGCGATTATTAGTTGGCCCAAAGGAAAATTATTATTTGGCCAGATTATATACACATGTGATGATAAACATGTGATTATTATAAAGTTACATTTGTGAATAATAAATCAGTCCAAAAAAGAGTTTATTATTTGACACGCATTATGATCAATGTTTGACCATTACAAACAAGATTATCATTAGTGATTGATATGAAATATCAAGCCAATTGTATGTATGTATTTTATGCGAATAATGATCGACCCAAAGGAATATTACTATTTGGCTCAAATTATAAACATACTTGTAGCAATAACTATGTGATAATCATATGACTTTATATTGAATAATAAGTCGGTCCAAAGAAAAGCTTATTGTTTGACAGAATTGATTATTAATGTTTGATTACTACATTGAGTGTACCACTTACAAGTTAATATTTTTGTCCAAAGAGTGAATATTAATATTATATTAGGTAACTTGTGATGTGCCATATCATCATTTGAATTTAACTTGTGATGTGCCATATGACTTTTACTAGTGTTACAAATATTTATGCTCAAATTAAGAACATCCCATTGCTGAATGGTGCAAACTTTAAGGTCTATAAGGAAGCCGTAGAAATTATTCTCGGCTGTATGAATTTAGATCTGACACTTCATGTGGAGAAATTCATTTCTACTATGGAATTCCTCGATGAGGTTGAAATTGAAAAATTGGAACGCTCTAACTGAATGTGTTTAATGATCATGAAAGCCTCAATTCCAGAAGCATTTCAGGGCTTATTTTTGAGGGTCAGAGTACAAGGAATTTCCTTGAAGAAATAGAATCATACTTTGCCAAAAATGAAAAGGCAGAGACGAGTAGTTTTTTGGCTAAACTCATAACCATGAAGTATAAAGGCAAAGGGAACAAAAGAGAGTACATTACGGAGATGTTTAATCTCGCATAGAAACTCCAGTCACTTTAGTTAGAGCTTGGTGATGACTTGGTCATGCACTTGATTTTGATCTCGCTTCTTGAACATTTCGGGCCATTCAAAGTGAACTATAACACTTAGAAGGACAAATGGTCTCAATATGAGTTTATATCTCAGTGTGTGCAAGAGAAAGTGAGACTACAGAGATATAAGACTAAAAGTGCTCATTTGACTATGACCTCTCAAAATAAGAAAAGAAAGAATAATAAGGATGTTGTGAAAGGGCCATTTATGTTTATCCCCAGATAATTTGGAATTGTTATACAATACACTATGCTAGGAAAACCTATCATGAAAGGTGTTGTTGAGTGATGAAACCGAACTCTTAAGGATATGGTGAAAAGTATGATTAATCATTCTTCCTTGCTAGAGTCTATTTGGGGGAGCTTTGAAGACCATATCTTACATCCTTAATAAGGTGCCAAGTAAAACAGTTAACAAAACCTCATATAGGCTTTGGAGTAATAAAAGACCAAGCTTAAAACAATTGCACATTTGGGGTTGTCCAGCTGAGGCGCAACCTTATAGGTCACATGAAAGAAAAATGGACTCAAGAAAAGTTAGCTGTTATTTTGTTGGATATGTTGAATGCTCTCAGGGCTATAAATTTTATGATCCTACTTCAAGGCTCTTTTTTTGAGACGCGAAATGCAATATTTCTTGAGGAAGTTGATTTTGGGAAGGAAAAGAACATAAGGAATGTTGTTTTTGAGGAAGAACGTGTCACTAATAGTGAACAAGTTCTTGTGCTTATTACCATTCAAGGAATAAATTCGGTAATAGAAGACAATGTTCAGAATATTGTCCCTGAAAATATTTCAGAACAAGATAACAATGAGGTTATCCCTCAAGTACCTATAGAACAAATTCAACAACCTCAAGAAGTAGAAGTGTTATTAAGGAGATCCACTAGAGAGAGGAGAAGTGCAATTCCTGATGATTATATTGTATTTCCTCAAGAACATGAGGATGGCATCAGGATGACAGAGGATGATCCATTGAACTTATTTCAGGCCATGAAAAGTTCTAACTCTCAAAAGTGGATCGATCCCATGAAGGATGAGATGAATTCTATGCATGATAATGCCATTTAGGATCTTGTCGAATTACCTGAAGGTGCGAAACCTATTGGTTGCAAATACATATTTAAAACCAAGAGGGATTCGATGGGTAATATTGACAGATATAAAGCTCGTCTAGTAGCTAAAGGCTTCACTTAGAAAGAAGGCATCGATTATAATGAAACCTTCTCTCTAGTATCTTCGAAGGATTCTTTTAGCACTAGTAGCTCATTTTGATTTAGAGCTACATCAGATAGATATTAAGACTGTATTTCTAAATGGTGACATTAAAGAAACGATCTATATGGTGCAACCATAAAACTTTGTGTCAATTGACTCAAAGTCTACGGTATGCAAATTAAAGAAATCCATCTATGGCCTTAAATAAGCTTCTCGCCAAGGGAATCACAATTTTCATCAAATTATTACTTCGTATGGTTTTGAGGCAAATCAATTGTTGATGATTGTGTGTACCACAAATTTAGTGGGAATAAATTTATATTCATGGTATTATATGTCATACTGCTTGTGAGCAGTGTGATATGAGACTATTGCATGAGACAAAGAGATTTCTAATGAAGAATTTCAAATTGAAAGATCATGGGAAAGCTTCTTTTGTATTAAGTATTCAGATACTGAGAGATTGCTTTCAAGGTATCCTAAGGTTGTCAAAAGAAAGCTATATAGATAAAGTCCTAGATGGATTTGGCATGAAAGAAAGTAAAACATGGGATACCCCTATAGTTAAGGGAGACAAGTTTAGTCTCAAACAGTGCCCCAAAAATGACCTTAAAAGATACGAGATGCAAAAGATTCCTTATGCATCTGTAGTAAGAAGTTTAATTTAGGCTCAAGTTCGTACACATCCCAACGTAGCATTTATCATGAGATTTTTGGAAAGATATTTGAGCATTCCTGTAATGCATCATTGAAAAGCATTCAAACATGTTATGCGTTACTTAAAGAGAACATATGAGTACATGCTCACTTATCAGAGGTATGGGAATTTAGAGATCATTGGGTACTCTGACTCCGTGTTTTGGGTGTCTAGACAACAGACACTCCACCTCTAGATATATGTTTATCTTGGCTAAATGTGCTATATCTTGGAAGTCTGCTAAACAGACGCTCATAGCTCCTTTAACCATGGTTGCAGTGTTCGTGGTTTGTTTTGAAACATCAGACCATGACATATGGTTGCGGAAATTTTGTCACTGGCTTACATGTGGTTGATGGTACTAAAAGACCACCGAGAATTTATTATGATAGTAATTCCATGGTTCTTTACTCCAACAATAATAGGAGTTCTACAAACTCAAAATTTATTGACATCAAGTTTTTGGTTGTCAAAGAAAGTCTTCAAAATAGACAAATTTCTATAGAACATATAGGGATAAATTTTATGCCAGTTGATCCACCGACTAAGAGTTTGGTACCTAATGTCTTTCATGAGCATATTGCTCATATGAGTATTGCTCCTTAGGATATCTTAGTCCAGTGGGAGTCTATATGTTTTATGACTTACTTTAGACATCATATATATTTTTATGCATAATAAATTTGATGGTTTATTGTTCTATTTTGAACTTGTGTATTGTAACTATTGTGTTGCAATTAAAAAATTTCGATTGATCTCACCACAAAATAAAGAAGGACCAGTTGGAAATAAACATGTTTGAGATCACATTGCAATGAATTTCCATGTCACTCATCCCTATTTAATCTATGTCATTAAGTATATTAATATTGTGATCATTATGGCCGAGACACGTTTGAATGTGATGAAAGCCGCGGTGGTTCCATAGTTGATATATCAGATGAAAGTCGCGGTGGTTCCATAGTTGATATATGAGATGAACCATATTGTATTAAGGAGAAATCTAAATATAAATAGCATACAGATGTGCGCCTAAAGAATATGTGATATAATTGTTTCAGGAAAATATGAAGCCCAAGTGGGAGATTGTTAGAAATTCATAATTTCTAATCAAGGTGGATATTATATATTTAATAGAATTATATTGACTATTTATTTTGGGTTACAAAACAAGTGCTCTAATTTCTAACAACCCATAGAACTTGTAAAATTGATAACGGATATGGGCTTAATTAGTGGATACCCAAACTGTTGTATTATAAGGGATAATGAGAATCCTATAAGTTAACACGTAAGGAACGGTTATGGTCCCCAAGACACCAAATCATAAATAATTTTTACCTCTCCCCATCAGAGAGAAAATGAAGGTCCCAAAAGGAATTCAGGATTTGGTTGAGGAATGTCATCATACCAAAACTCTCTTAAAAGGTATATCAAAGGAGTAAATTAGAGAACATGGATTCATGTATGATATTGTATCATTGTTTATATATGTATATATATATATATATATATATATATATATATATAGTTCCCATAACCTAATGTTTATGCCCATACATAAACCCAAATGGAACAACCATGGTCCAGACTGAAGAAACCCCAATTGATTTCATGATGAAGAGGAAGAGCATACCTTGATTAGCCATTTGCAATCTCGAAGGTATGAGGGTGTGATGATCTTCCAGATGTTAGAGCGCTTGATGGTTTTCCTCTTTGTTCTCTTGAAGGGAATGGAAAAGCAAAGAGAGCCTTATCAACCTGATGCTTGATGCAATCCTTTTGGAATACCTTATGGTGTGTTATCTTTATGGTAATATTCTCTCCTTATGGATAACTCCCCACACCTAACCTTTTATTCTCATCAGCCTTTTAACCAAAACATATTGCTCTACAAATGGGGACCATAACCCATAAAAGTAACCCCGAAGCGGGTACTACTTAAGTTACAATAATTTTGATTCAATCCCGTCATCAAATCAGAAATTGCCCGAAGGTATCTACACTTATAATATGTTATGACACATATGCCCTTAGCCACCAAATTAATCAATTAAGATCATTTTATATTTTGGCTAATTAAATAATGGCCATAACACAATTATAGAATTATATTTGTGACCCACAAATTGTCAGAAATTCTAACAATCTTCCACTAGTCACACATACGATTCTCCATACAAGTTATCCTTATTGCGCGCTTAAATATTGTCTTTATGACTCAGGCATACCTAAATTATCCCGTCCATTAGTCCTGTCTCCATATCGAATCACAGTGAATTTCGCCATATCAATCATGACTAATTAAACAATGATCACCAACACTAACACAACTAAATGACATAGATTCATCATGAAATGTGTAGCATGAAAATCACATGAATATGATCTGTACATGTTAATTTTCAACTAATCCTACTTAACTTTAGTGAGATCCTTAATAATAACATAAAACCTTATTGTACAAAGCATAAAGACAGAATACCAAACAAAATGATTAATCAACCGAAGTTTGAATACAAAGTATCCATACATAATACCGAAATTATATAGAACATAATAAAAGGTGTGCACATTCTAACTCCCACTAAACCAAAAAATCCTCGCATTGCATAACACCCATGTGAGCAGTATGCTCATGAAAGACCTTGGGTGTGATAGCCTTTGTAAGAGGATCTGCAATCATAGAGTTAGTGCCTAAGTGTTCTATGGAAAGCTGTCCTCTTTGTACTTTCTCCTTAACAACTAGGAACTTAATGTCGATGTGTTTCGACTTTACTGAACTCCTATTGTTGTTGGAGAACAACACGGCTGATTTATTGTCACAGTATAACTTTAGTGGTCTTTCAACCCTTTTCACAATCCGCAGCCCAGTGACAAAATTTCCCAGCCATGATGACTGAAGTGATGCCTCATAACATGCTATATATTCAGCTGCCATGGTGGATGAAGCAACAAGGTTTTGCTTGGTAGAACGCCAAGAAACTACACCACTAGCTAACAGATAAGCAGAGCGAAGTAGATCGTCTACTATCTTGGCATCCCGCAAAATCGGAGTCAGAATACCCAATGATCTCTAATTGGTCTGATCTCCTATATGTGAGCATATAATCTTTTGTTCCCTTTAAGTACCTCATGACCCTTTTGGCTGCTTTCCAGTGGTCCATTCCTGGATTACTCATACATCTGCCTAAAACCTCAACTATGAACGCTATATCCGGACGCGTACATACTAGAGCATACATAAGACTCCATACAGCTGATGCGTAAGGGATGTTTTGCATTTCCTGAATTTCCAGATTTCCTTTAGGGCACTGATTGAGACTAAATTTGTCTCC
>NW_017715497.1:0-760 GCF_001865875.1 Lupinus angustifolius
AAATGTAGTCATCCGGAATTGCATTTCTCCTTTCTCTAGTGGATCTACGCAAAGCTATAGGCTCTTGCACCTCTTGTCCATGTTCTTGAGGATTTTGAGTTTGTCCTTCATGAATTACTAACTCACCTTGAGTAGGGAAGGTTTCATCAGCTATGTCTTGAAGAGGTTCCAAATTTTCTTCATCAAAAGCAACCATATGAGTCGTATCTGGAATAGATACGGATTCTTCCTCTAAGACAAAGTCTCTAACCTTATATTCCCCCTCAAACTCAATATCCTCAAAGAACGTTGTTGTACCCGTCTCAAATATGGATTTTAAATTTGGATCATAAAATTTATAGCTCCTTGATTTTTCAGAGTAACCAGTAAAGTAATTGCTCATTGTACGGGAGTCCAATTTCTTTTCATGAGGCCTATAAGGCCTTGCCTCAACTGGACATCCCCGCACATGAAAATGCTTTAGACTAGGCTTTCGCCCAGTCCAATGCTCATAAGGTGTTTTGGCAGTTGCCTTAGTTGGCACCCTATTAAGAATATAAGCTGCAGTCTTAAGTGCCTCTCCCCAGAGTGACTCTAGTAAGGTAGAGTGACATATCATACTCCTTACAATATCCTTAAGAGTCCGGTTTCGTCTTTCAGACACACCATTCATGCTAGGCGATCCTAGCATGGTGTACTGTGGGACTATACCACATTCCTCTAGGTATTTGGCAAAAGGCTCTGGACGTTGTTCACCTGAACCATCATATCTACCGTAGTA
>NW_017715498.1:0-12798 GCF_001865875.1 Lupinus angustifolius
CACGTGATTCCACATTCAGGGTTTCATTTTAGTTAGCTATAGTATTCAGCATATACAGATTGTCATTTAACATAAGTGAACCAGTTCCAATAACATTTGAATTTAAAGACAATTGAACCGAATTGTTTCCAAATGAACAACTATATCCAAATTTTTCCAAATAAGAAACAGAAATTAAGTTCCGTCTAAAAGACGGTACAACAAAAGTGTCTTTCAATATCTAAATTTTACGCTTTGGCACTGTTTATCTCATCCGAGATAGTACCTCTAAAGACCTCTAGAATGTCGCGCTTAATGATCATTAGACTAATGCGATTAGAGCGATCCCACTTCTCATAATCCTTCCTCTCTTCAGAGGCACTGAATTCCGAAGGAGGAGGGGGTTGCTCTACCCTTAAGGCCTAGTCTAGATCCATGCAGCCAAGAACAATTCCCATGTTCTCTTTCCAGTCCTTAAAATTTTCTCCATTAAGGACCGGAACTGAATTTAAATTCGCAGATATAGAAGCAATTGATGTAGTTGAATCAGACAAAAGAAAAAATATTAAAATATGATCACAGCTTAAAATTATCAATGTGCTTAAACAATGGTATGTCCTTATCAAGATACCTAGTGCACCACTAATATCAAGTCTTTGGACAGTAATATTAACTGCAAGTGATACTCTTATTGTAATGATTAAACATTTATAATAAGGCATGTCAACTGACGAATCCCTCTTTGGATTGATTCACCAGTCACATGTTTAAAAACTTTAGAATTATAATATGTTTATCATCACAGGTGTGTGTGATCTTCGTTTAACTTTCCTTTGGGCCAATTAATACTCGCATGAATGACCATACACACTTATATCCAATATTCCTCATGAGTTATATCCATGAAAGGGGTCACTTTGGCGACATCTCACTTCAATTGGCTCACTTGAAATAACAGACAACTTAATAGACAACCAAATAATTATCACAGTCAATGCACAAAGATACCAAAGCCTTATTAAATGTTAAATTTTCCCAATAAAAAAGTTCTTGGGAAATAGTATTCTCGCTTGGGCGAGCGTACTCTCCCTTGGGCGAGCATACTCTCGCTTGGGCGAGCGTACTCTCGCTTGGGCGAGCGTACTCTCGCTTGGGCGAGGTACTCTCGCTTAGGCGCAATAGAAGGTAATGCTTCTGTTCAATTCTCGCTTGAGCGAGGGATTTCTCGCTTGGACAAAATAAAAGACCATGCTTCTGTTCAATTCTCGCTTGAGCGCGGGATTTCTCGCTTGAGCGCGAGCACAGCGACAGCACACGAACAGTGCGATTTCTGCATCGTTTTTCTCCAAAAATTCACCCAAAATTCAAGAAAACAACAGAAAAACATTGATTCATTGTCGAATCTATGTATATGTACATGGAAAACAATCTATTTCTATCCTAATCAATCCATGGCATAAATTAAAACACCAAAACCCCAAATTAATCCTAATTTGGGGAAGAACATGAAAACCTAATTTCACACATGAATCAACTTGGGATGTCTCTGATACCAATTGTTGGAGAATTTCTCCATCTATAATCCTTAGATTGAACGCAGAAATCCTTATGACCATGGCTTCATTCCCATAACCTAATGTTTATGCACATACATAAACCCAAATGGAATAACCATGGTCCAGACTGAAGAAAACCCAATTGATTTCATGGTGAAGAAGAAGAGCATACCTTGATTAGCCATTTGCAATCTCGAAGGTATGAGGGTGTGATGATCTTCCAGATATTAGAGCGCCTGATGGTTTTCCTCTTTGTTCTCTTGAAGGGAATGGAAAAGCAAAGAGAGCCTTATCACCCTGATGCTTGATGGAATCCTTTTGGAATACCTTATGGTGTGTTATCTTTATGGTGATATTCTCTCCTTATGGATAACTCCCCACACCTCACCTTTTATTCTCATCAACCTTTTAACCAAAACCTATTACTCTACAAATGGGGACCATAACCCATAAAAGTAACCCCGAAGCGGTTACTACTTAAGTTGTAATAATTCTGATTCAGTCCCATCATCAAATCAGAAATTGCCCAAAAGTATCTACACTTATAATATTTCATGACACATATGCCCTTCCTTAGCCACCAAATTAATTACTGAAGATCATTTTATATTTTTGCTAATTAAATAATGGCTATAACACAATTATAGAATCATATTTGTGACCCACAAATTGTCAGAAATTCTAACATCATGGCATTGAAGATCCTAGAATTGGTATTTCACAAACAAAACTTGCCCTGAAAATATTGTCATTAGACTTGTGCAGCACAATTTTGTTAAAAAATTGATGTAGCATGTAGACTTCATCATTCATTTCATCATCCTTCTAAGATGGTTTCCTTGCTGAATCCTGTTTCAACATCTCTGTGATAAGCGTTTTGGGTTCGCCAATGTTAGTTCCCCAGTCATTTGACATGATAAACCCTTCCTGGGCATAGAAAATTGTGTCTGAGATGGTCCTCTCCAACACTTCTATCTTCTTTCCTCATAGTTCTCCAACTACTTGAATTGAAGAGACTTTTGGTTTCCTGCACAAGTGTCATATTAGACATGGGTAAATCCGGACTTGCTCCTCAAACAGGCTATCTCAACCCGCTCTGGTGATGTAGGCCATAAATCCCAATGGTGGATCTCAAGCATAACAAAATCAAAGAGTTACAACACGAGACTGCTTAACTTATTTACATATTAGTTACTTAAAGATATCATTGCTAGTTTCTCGGTTTAGGGGGTCTAGATTTTGCAAGTACTAAGGGGTTTTGAAATTTTGAACAATTTTGGGCAAGGCTTAATTTGTAGATTTTTAAAACCGTGTAGAGTTTTTAGAGGTGAACAATTTAATTTAAATATTAAATGGAGGTTTGACCGTTTGAGTGACATTTAATTGGATCCGTAGACCGACTCGGTAAAGATAGAATTAAAATCTAAAACATTTATGTCAAGATGAATATAAAACAATAACAAGTTCAAAGAGAGATAATTAGATAAACATGTATGTATGAATGGGACAAGTCCAAAAGCAAATATTTAAAAACAATTAATACATTGAAGTAGTCTGTTAAGATATGTCACACAAAATGTGCATTAAACGAGAGAACAACAAATCATGAAAGATCATAGTAGCATTGGATAGTATAATGCCCCATTTTTACGACTAAAAACATAATGTTTTATTATTGATAATATGGTGATGATGTAAACTCAATATTTTAGAAAATTGGAGTAAATTTAAATTATTTGGACTGAAATGTTCAGAATGTGGAAACTTTGAATACCATCCCAACTCCAAAAACGAGACATCATACTGAACCTCATAACTCAACCATGACCTATCTAATTATCCCTTTTGATTTATGTAACTATATAACATCATTATTAATTTAATCTTATCAACATATTTATAAAAAAACATCATATATACAGAAAGAATCTTTCATGAGTATTTTTCGTAAATGTGACTTACAAAAATTAGTTCAAAAAACCAATGAATTTTTCCTAGATTAGAGCTAATACTCCCAACATAGACAAGATACTAAACTATACATTAGCTAAGTTCTTATCTACATTCCCATCAATGGATATCCATAGTGAAACTACAATAAACTTGAGCATATACACAGTATAGAGAAAAGAAGAGACAGAGCAGGGAGTAAGAGTCAACTACGTTGACCATATCATGGAATTACATTGAAAATAACATTAAACTGACACAACACTTAACACATTTAAACAATCAATGTCATCCATGTGCAAATGGTGCATGAAGTTAGTGTCTTATACAATAGGATATTAAAATCTCAATTAACAAATCTTTTATGCAATGCTTAGACATGTCAACCAACCAATCTCCATTAAAATGTTTGAAGGCCAAGATCCTAGTGTGAAAACAACTAACAGTATATATATCCTTAACAACGACAAGTAACAATATCAATTATTTTCAATACCTCTATTAGAGGTGCTTACATGGTAAGTTCAGTCCATTTCTAGAACCCTATCTATCGATCATCAAATGCAAAAAAGGATGTTAGAGACCGCTTCATTTGCATATAGGACTATCCTGATCATACGAGTTAGACCAACTCTCACTAGACTATTCCACCTAAGCGATCCTTCAAGGCTTCTTGATGAATCGTTGTCATTGCCATCCTTAACCAAATCCGCAATAATATTTCTATCAGTGTATCTTTCCATTTTCTACAACTCTAACTTCATGAATACAATATATGCATACTAACCGAAGTTAGCCCATTAAGTTTTTTAATCAAGGCTATCTTAATTTCTCTTTCAAAACATATCACCTAAGTTAGTCTTCTTAGTCCCAAGGCACTTTTATTATGCCAAGTCCAACAAACGAGATCAAGATACTAACTTAGTCATCCAATATTATTGGGCAAAGCCCCAAATGTCGCTACATTTTCAAGTGTGTGATTAGTGATAGGCTCTCAACAAATCCATTTTCCAAAAACATCACCTAAGTTAGTTGTACCAGTCCTAATGCATTTTCTATGCCATGTCCTCGGGACGAACTCTAGATGCTAACTTAGTGATCCAATATCTAATGGAAAATCCTCCAATATCATTACACTTTAATTTGAATTGTGTGATTAGCCATAGGCTGTCAATAAAACTCCACTATTCATCCTCAATCACCAAGGCAACTTAAGGATGTCTATCTTTAATCAAACAAAATATTTTGGAAGCTAGTATCTATATAAATGGTTTCGAAGAATAATTTTGTGGAAATTTTATTCGTTGAGCAATTAAAAATATATATACACAGGGAGTCCTATAATCCCTCTATTCTATTTAGGAACAATATATGTACACATATCTCACAGTTGTACAAATCCCTAATTTGTAGCTAAAGGAATAATTGACTATCTAAATTAAGTAATAGAATATTTTCGAATCTTAACACTGCTCAAGTTGGTGCATAGATATTACACATTCCCAACTTGAACAAAGACTCATTAAACACTTTGCTTGTCACTCCTTTGGTGAGAATATCAACTAACTGTAATTCGAATCTTAGAAATGGAAATGAAATTATTCCAGCTTCAAGCTTTTCTTTGATGAAATGTTTATCAATCTCCACATGTTTTGTTCTATCATACCAGACAGGATTATGGGAAATTGCTATTGCTGATGTATTGTCACAATACAAATTCATAGTCTCCTTAGGTTCAAAACCCAAATCTGAAACAACATTTCATACCCACAAAAGTTCATATACCCCTAGTATAATTCCTCTAGACTCTACTTCAGCTCTAGATCTGAATACTACTGCTATTTTTTACTCCTCCAAGTTACAAGATTTCCCCTACAAAGGTAAAATCCAGAGGTAGACTTTCTATCATTTTTTGAACCTGCCCAATCAACATCAGTGTACCCTTCTACCTTTAAGTTCCCAATGATTTGAGAACAAGATTCCTTTTCTAGGGGTGGACTTCAAATATCTCAAAATCTTCTCAACAACATCCATATGAGGCTTGTGTGGATCATGCATAAATTGACTAACTACATTCACTGCATATGTAATATCTGGACGTGTATGAGACAAGTAAATTAGTTTTCCCACCAGCCTCTATTACCTTCTCATGTATGTGGTTGCAAAATTTAAACATTGAAAGAGGATGTGATTTTGTTCCATTAGTGTATCAATTGGTTTACACCCAAGCAGCCTAGTTTCAGATAATAAATTAAGAGTATATTTTATTTGGCATAGGAAAATACCATGCTTTGATCTAGCCACTCCAATACTCAAAAAACATTTGAGGTTTCCAAGTTGTTTCATCTCAAATTCATATGAAAGATATTTTTTTAAACTAGAAATTTCATTCTGGTCATTTCCTGTAACTACCATATCATCTACATAGATAATCGAAGCAGTAATTTTACCTTTGCTTTTTTCAAAAATAAGGTGTGATTAGAATTACTTGCTCTATAACCAAAAGTCTTCATAGACTTAGTGAACCTTCCAAACCACGCTCTTGGGGATTATTTTAATCCATATAGAGCCTTCTTTAATTTGCAAACCTTCATTCCATTTGAATATGTCATGCTTGGTGGAGAATCAATATAAATGTCTTCTGAAATTTCTCCATGCAGGAAAGAATTTTTCACATCAAATTGAAAAAGAGGCCAATCTTGGTTTGTTGCTAGTGACAAAAGTATTCACACAGTGTTGAGTTTGGCTACCGGGACATATGTCTCTTGATAATCTACACCATATGACTGTGTATAACCTTTAGCCACCAGTTTTGGTTTATACCTCTCAATAGTTCCATCTGCTTTGTGTTTATTTGTGAAAACCCATTTGCACCTCACTGTTTTCTTTCCTCTTGGTAAAGACACAAGATCCTAAGAGTTATTGTTTTCCAAAACTGCCATCTCCTCAACCATTGCTTCTGTCTATCTAGGATTTTCCAAAGCTTCATGTACATTACTAGGAATAGACATTAAGGATAATTGAGATACAAATGATTCATATGAGTGAGATAACTTGTGAGATGACACATATTTACTAATGGGATATTTAACTTTGGCTTGGAGGTCTAGTTCATCTCTTGTTGGAGGTTGACCACAGTTCGAACACGGTAGAAGATTATATTGGACAATAGTAGACTCAATGTTAGGTATGATGTTAGTCTCATGCAAACTAGGATCAATTTCATGATTAGTTTCATTCAAATAAGAATTAATTTCAGAATTGAAAATAGGACAAAGTTCATCTATAATTGTATTATCAAGGATAGGATCAAGAGATACATGTGAAGAATCACATTGAGCCTGTGGAGAAGATTGAGTTGATTGGTTTTGATCAGAAGGCGGTGTATTATCAAAAAGTGATGTTCCAATATTTAGGATTGGCTTACTTCATATAGAGTGATTCTCACAAGATAATTCATCTTCAAATATAATTAATTGTGTATCAATATCAAACATTTTAACACCTTGATGTTGCACTTCACTTATATTCTCCCCCAAAAGTGCACAATCAACATAAAAATATTTATCTTCATGAAAAGTCACATCCATAGAAATATACAATTTCTTGATGTTGGATGGTAAGAACGATAACCTTTTTGAGTTGATCCATACCCAACCAAAACACATTTAATAGCTCTTTCTTCAAGCTTTGTTCGTTGATGTGGGTGTAAATGGACATATATAACACATCCAAAAATATGAGGTATTAAGTGAACTAGGAGAGGAAGGACACAATGATCAAACAACATATCTAGAGGTCTTCTAAATTTAAACATACTATAAGGGGTTCGATGAATGAAATAAACTGCGGAGTTCACAGCCTCTCCCCATATATGTCTATTTTTCCTCTCAGCCAATCCATTTTGTTGAGGTGAATGAGGACATTTAGTTTGATGCAAAATGCCTTTAGAGTTCATAAACTCTATTAATTCAGTCGTAAAATATTTCCCTCCATTATCTGATCTAATGACCTTTATACATGTGATAAATTGTGTAACTACCATCTAATAAAAGGAACGAAACACACCACACACATCACTTTTATGTTTAAGCAAATATACCCAAGTTACTTGTGTAAAATCATCAACGAAACTGATATACCATTTTTCCCATTATGTGTAGATTGCGGGGAAGCCCCCAAACATCTGTGTGAATTAATGAGAAAGAAAACACAAATTTTTTGTTGCTTAAAGGAAAAGCGACACAATGGCTTTTCGCCATTACTCAAATTTCACAAAAAATATGAAATATTGCATTTTTAAAATAACGATGGAAACAATTTTTTTAGATAACCAAAAGAGGAATATTTCAATTGTCTATGCCAAATCCAAGTTTGCATTTTATTACTTTTATCTTGTACGTTCTCACCACTTTGTCTACCACTACCAATCTTCTCCTTCGTATGTATGTTATGAAAAAAAACAATGGGTTGGGTAAAACATAGCAACATAAGAATGTGATTTGGTTAATTTACTAACAAAGAGAAGATTATAGTTCAATGTCGGAACAAACAAAACATTGGATATTGATAAGGAGGGTGAGAGGGATAATGTACCAACACCTTCAATAGGAGAGGAGACTACATTGGCATTAGTAATGAATGTTTTATAACTTCTAGTGGAAAATTAATAAATATGTGAGGGTCACAAGTCATATGGTCACTAACACCTGAATCAATTATCCAATCTCTACTCTTAGTAACAATAGAAAGATTAAAGGCAGAGTTAGAAATACCTGACTTGGTTACAAATCCAGCAGCACTAGCAATATAACTTTTAACATTTTCTGCCTTGTTATTGGAAGTAGTTTTGCCTTTTGGATGCCAATCGGATAGCCATGGTGTTGAAAGCATGTCTCCACAACGTGATTATCCCCATTACAGTGGATGCACTTACGGAATCCTTTCTTAGAATAATTTTTAACAACAAAGGCCGACCCCTCAGTAGGCTCACTGCTAGCATATCATCTTAGCTATTTGCCTTTGCACAAACAGTTGCATAAACTGATTGAACATTTGGAAGGGGAGTCTTAGCAAGGGCATCCCCACGAACTCCATCCAAATGTGAATCCAGACCAGCCAAAACACACATAAACTTGTTGAGAATGTACCATCTTATTATACTTCTCAATATCTGTCACATCCCAAAGTTCAGCTCTCTGCTTTTATATATATATATATATAAGTATATATGTATATATATATATATATATATAAGTATATATGTATATATATATATAAGTATATATGTATATATATATATATAAGTATATATGTATATATATATAAGTGTAATTATTCTCTTAAATAATAGGGAGCTATGTGAAAACCTTTATCCATTACAAATGATTACTCGAGTAAGAAGTCGACTTACTTGAGTTATAGATTGGTGGTGAGAGGAGTTAGGAAATGAGTTGTGCATCATGGAATTTCATTACGAATATTTCATGATTTAGTTTCTAACATAAATTATATTTATATCATGAGATTAGGATAGAAAAATAAGTATGTCAGAAACTCAGTAGAAAGTTTCGCACAGTTGGGATTTACCCGTTATCAAGTAAATCTATCGTCACAGAACTTCATCAGAAGTGGTTCGAGAGACCCTGTGACTTTTGTAAGCCTAGATTATGTTATTATTAATAATTTTTAGTGAACCATAAATTTATTATCACAATTAAAAATCCGGAGTAACAATTCAGACAATTTCTTGAAAATTGTCAATGATGTTGCTGCCAGCCTTGCATACGAGTGCCTGTATTCATCTCTATTTCACCTTGAGTATAATAAAATTTCTTAGAAAGTATTCTAAGGGTATAAGTTAAAAAAATTCCAATACTACAATCACATTTTCAATAATCTAATCTTACTCAAGCCATTTAGAGTGTAAACTCGTGTTCTAGTAATAGCAAAAATTCTTATTCCTTAGAAAGTCCATAACGTTTTTGTTATGATAGCTTTTTGAGTGATTATTAAGCCTAAACCTATTCTATTAGAACCAAATAATCCAATGGTGAAGTTATTTTGAGAGATTAAGATTTATATCCAGGTATTTCACCCATCTTAAATCAGCAGTAACTAGATTGGTCTAATTACATAGGTTTTATCTAGTCTTGTTTCATAGAGATCAAGCTAACAATCTATGAGGCATGAAATATCATTTATAATAATCTAGAAAATATTGAGAATTGTCTTAGGGTGTCTTAAAATGCAAGAAATACATCCATGCAAAACACAAAAATTTCAAACAACATAACAAATCCTAAATCACAAAGATTTAGGATGGCATGCATGGTTAAGCTTAGCACTTGACAAGTGTGCCGACACCATTAAGGCTTAATCCAGACATAATGACCCACCTCACCCCTTCGTCCTCCTCTCCTATATAAAACCCTTAGGGGCAGAAACTTCTTCCAAACTTCCACCAACACCCACACAAAGTTCTTCTTCTTCTCCCTTCCTTCATTTTTCTTGCATACAAGAGGTGTTATAACCTAATTAAGGTATGGAGAATCAATTATTGTTGTTAAATTCTATAAATTATCTCATTAGAACCTTTGAAATTCTGTTCTAAACGTTCAAGGCTAGTGGCATGTTGATTAAGCTAGTTTCTTTGTTGTTTGAGTTTCTCTTTATCTATTTGAATGGTTGTTGAACCATTGAACTTCATTTTCACTTTTGCATGTCCAGTCCCTTCTGTTTTAGGTGTTGATCCTCTGAAATTTGGGGTTAGAAGGTTGTCATACCCTAACCCACATTCTTAACATTACAATGAGCTTAGTGTGGTGGGTTAGATGTTGTAGTGTGTGTGAGTCTTTGAAACAAAAAATCTACTACATGCATGCCATGTGATCATCCTTTAGAATATATTTTAAATGTTTTTTTGATATCTATCCTGAGTTTCGGTTCATTCCTTTGTGATTGAAGTTCATGAACTTAATCCCATATCTTGCTTGATATTCAAGCACTCTATGTTCTATCATGTTTGTGAACAACTATTATGCAACAATGAGGGCATGATTTAGACATTACAAGCCCATAGTGTTGTTACCCTTTCCATTAGATTCATTTTGATATAAAATTTGTCATATTTCGGTAAGTAGGGAGTAAGTTATGCCCAATTTACCCAAACTAGTTTCAATTGTCTCCAAAACTATGATCAATCACAAAGATCACTTCTATAATGAGCTTTCCAATCATTATCTTAGAGCTTATAATCCATTCAGAAGTAAAAACTTGTAATTCTAAGAAACCTATGACAACTAGAGGTAATTCTCCTCACCGAAAGTTCTAAACCGAAGTCGGTGAGTTCATAGAACCCTAAAGGTTCTTAAACTTCCTAGGATGAACTAAAATATATCAAATATTATGTTCCACCATAGAAGTACTCATGTATGTTTCAACTTATCAAATTCTAGTACTCCTTCAAGAGCGAATTGAAACCTTTCGGGTTAATTCTAAGCCCTTGAACCCAAACTCTCTACGTGATTCTTATCATTCCCGGTCAAGACTCTAATTGTATCCAAATAAAATATTTGGATATGTTTACCTATATAAAGCCCTATTAGGGAAACATCTTAATAATTTTTAATAAAATGGAAATATCGATATTAATCGTTTAGCACGTAATCAGATACTCGACGCTCACGCAAGCTGCGACAAGGAGTTAAATGGATCGATAGAGGTACAAGTATGGAGATAAGTGCTTTCATGTATGAGCTTAGAAATGATGCCAAAGACAGTCGTGCATCTCTAAGCTAGGCCTAAGGCAGATATAGTTGAATACTATTTCTGTGCCCACAAGTAATTGGGTATTAAGGCCCTTTAACTCAAAAGTTGTTAACTCGAAATTTGATGGATTTTATTTGGCATGTGATTTTATGCTAAATATGAGATCTTGTTTGGATAAGAATGATTATTTGTTTATCTTTGGAATTGAAATGATTGATATGAGAAACCCTAAGCTTTGAGAAATTCTAAGCTTAAAGTTGTTTTCTTTCAAAGTGTCAAATTAATATAAATTGTCTTGACTTACACAAATTGATTTTCCTGGTTAAAATCCGATTTTAATAAGGTCGCCTTTACGACGAAAAGTTTCTGTTTTTTCATCTTAAAAGAACCATTGTCAAGTCATATGCGGATCATAAAATCCATATCCGTATATCTACTATTAGTTGCATAATCTATAGGAAGATATAACACTGCTGATGATGTATCTAGAACCCAGAGGGGTACCTTGTTTGTGTGACTTGGTTGAGGGGACATTGCGTGTGGGGATTGATCTGTTAGGAATAGGGTAGCTCCCTTGCACTGACAGAACTCCTTGCAGTAACTGCGGTGACCTCTAACACCCCCTTGAAGATGTCGTGTTCAAGATGATATGGCGGCTGTCTTTGCCGACCGGAGGGTTTCTGATGCTACAAGTGCACAATGCTTTGTCTATGAGTTACCAATGGTGGGAACTACACGATATTCGTCCTATTCACTTAGAAAAACATAGGATTGGTCGGGCTCGACCAATGTTGATACATTGTTGTTATGTTGAGTCTAGGAGCCCTATAGAAATCATTTCTCCATGCACTCATTAAGAATCTAATAGTTGTGTTAATATAGATGTAATAGATATTCATACCTCATGATTTTTACATTCCACATTTTATTACATCCATGTGATATTAATTATATGATAAATGCTATCTGAATTTGATATTGTATGTATCTTTTATATACCATGTGTGGAAGTACATACTCTCCTAACATTTTAGCGAGTATATGATTTCATGAAGAATGATCGTGCCATCGTCTGAAGGAAAGGAAATGAAAGTGCAAAGTGTCAAGGATTGCATTAGCAATGTTTTGCCTAAGTTTTGATGAAGACAATGAGTTAGTTAAAGCTTGAAGATGTCTCAACAATCAACATGCCAAGGGCTCAAGTGGTGACTTATTAGACTTAGGTTATAATTCTTTATTATCTTTTTAACAGTCTAAGATGCTTGCCATAGATATTGAGTCTAGGTTAGGTAAACCTAGGTGTGAGTCTCAGAAGACTTAATAAAGTAACTAATCCACTAAAATGAGACATCATCTAGAAATATATGATAATTAGGTTCATGCATTTGAATACATTGATTTTGTGCATTAAAGGTATTATATTTGGAAATCATGTATTGTATGAGCATATATCATATAGGTAGTTTACCATGCATTAACAAGTTGATTTTACATTGTTTAATCGATTATGAATAGTGTTAATCGATTAACAGAATCACAGTTT
>NW_017715499.1:0-1017 GCF_001865875.1 Lupinus angustifolius
AACTGGGACTTTAGACAACTTTCTATTTAAACTGAAATCTTAGCATATGTGGCAGAAGAATCCATACATTTTTACATCAGTTTATCTGCATATTTTCGAGTTACTCACTGTCATATCTAGGAGAAAATATTGCATGTTGAATTAGGAGAAAGATTAGATCATGCTAAGGCTTTAAGTTTCACATTCACATTGCATGTTCTTTAGAAAACTTTCTTGCATCATTTTTGCGTTTCTTGAAAAGAAAAAGAGATAGTTTTGTTATGATTGCATATTTTCAGAAACCTCATGCTTGAACATTTATATTAGACTAGGACGTCTTGTGAGTTATTGCTTAGGTTTTAGTCTTCGATCTTGATTGTAATATTCGAGTATCAAGTACTCCTTCATAACTCAAAGCATTGTAATTCAAGGATTGGGAAAATCCTAGCCGCGGTTAGGTAAGGTGTTCTTCACACAAAGACTTGGAGGTCTTGGGATAAAAGGCGATACCTTGACTGAGGCCGAATCGCGGTAAGAAAGGTTTTCTTGGAGGCAGTTTTGGGAAAGGTCAAACCAAGGGTGACGAAGTTCTTTGGGTTCCAAGAAAGGAGTGTTCGAGTCTTGTAATTGGAAGCGTGTATGTAATGTACATTGTGTTCTATAGTGAAGAAGGAAAATCTCCCAGATCAGAGGGGGGAACTTGATGTAGTTTTGCAGTGGACAGAAAAACGATCCAGGATAAAATCCTTGTGCAATCTTTTCTATCCCTTTCTCTTTTATATTTCAAGATGTTTTAATTCTACTTTGAAGCTGATATTTTGCATGCTTATACCTTGCTTTGTTCTTGTTAATCTTGCATAAAAATATCTGTTGTATATCTCCTTGTGTGTTGGTTAATAACTCAAGTTGCTGATCTGATCATTCTGTTTCTGTTTTGATTTAATCGATTAAGCCCACTAGTTATCAATTAACTAGGCATTTTTCAGCAAGTGTGTAAAAACCAAAAAGTGGAACTTGAGCTCCGCCACACCTATTCAA
>NW_017715500.1:0-1116 GCF_001865875.1 Lupinus angustifolius
ATTCTGCCACTGATACCTAATAAGTGGTATCAGAGCTAGTACGACGTGCTAGCTCAACCGTATCCGCATGATCCTAAGGGAATTAAAATGGGTTCCACCAGGCACATCCATTAACCGCCCTCCCGTATTCAGTGGCGATGGCTATGCCTATTGCAAGGTTCACATGAGAATTTATATCGAGGCAATTGACACAGACATTTGGGATTCCGTTTTCAATGGTCCATACATTCCACTTCATATGATGGATGGCGAGCCTAAAGAAAAGCCTAAAGGCCTATGGACGGATATTTAGAAAGGAAAGGTCCAACATGACCTTAAGGCCAAGAACATTATTACTTTAGCCGTATCTTATGACAAATTCTTTAGAGTCTCGCATTGCGTTAATGCAAAAGAAATGTGGGATACTTTGCAAGTTACCCACGAAGGCACGAGTGAAGTTAAGCGCGCTAGACTAAATGCGCTTACGCATGAGTATGAGTTATTTCACATGCTTCCTAATGAATCTATATGTAATATGCAAAAACGTTTTACTCATGTTGTAAATCATTTGGTCGCCCTTGATAAAAATTTTACTAATGATGATTTGTCTAACAAAATTTTCCATTGTCTTGATAGGAAATTGAAACCAAAGGTAACCGCAATAATGGAATCAAAGAACTTAGACAACATGCCATTAGCTACTCTTTTTGGGAAACTCCAAGAACATGAAATGGAGCTAGGGCGCTTGACATTGAATGAAGAGTCAGACAAGAAAGGAATCGCACTCAAGACTACAAGATTTCAAGAAAATCAAGAAAGTGAGGATTCTAGTTCAGATTCTGATTCTGATGAAGACTTGACTCTCCTATTTGAAAAATTCAAGAAGTATCTCAAGAAGAAAGGAGGGATCAAGAATCTAAAGAAAGAAGCCAAGAACTCAACCAAGAAAAGCAATATTCCCAAAGAAGGCTTCACTTGCTATTAGTTTGGAAAATCAAGCCGCACGAAGCATCAGTGCCCGAGCCACCCTAATAAAGTCGATAACAAGAAGAGAAACTCTCAAATGTCCAAGTCAAAAGGAGCATACATTGTTTGGGACGATTCCGAGAAAGATTTGACTTCGGGCTCATCCGATGA